>NW_007082619.1:1468-7052 GCF_000164805.1 Carlito syrichta
ACAGTAGCAATATCTGTCTGGGAACGGGGAAACACCCCATATCAACAGGGTGCCTGAATGAAACGCAATTGTATACATAACCCTTAACTGTACCCCACAACTTCACAATAAAAAAAAAAAGAAAAATGAAATTAAAAACAGAAGATCTGTTTAAAAACATTCAGAAAATAAAAGTTTCATATATCTGTTAGCTTCTCATATGTCTTCTTTTGAGAAGTGTCTATTCATATATTTTGCCCACCTTTTAATAGGACTCTTTTTTTCCTTTTGGCATGTTTGAATTCCTTATAGACCCTGGATGTTAAGCTTCTGTCATATATATGGTTGGCAAATATTTCTTCCCATTCTGTAGGCTATCTTCCCACTCTCTTAATGGTGTCTTTTGCTTTGCAGAAGTCTTCAGTTTGATGAGCTCCCACTTGTCAATCTTTTCTCTTATGGCATGGGCCATTGGACTTTTGATCAGGAATTGGTTGCCTATTCCAATTTCTGTAATGGTGTCTGTTGTTTTTTCTATGATTCCAATAGTTTTGGGTTTTACATTTAGGTCCTTGATCCACTTAGAGTTAATTTTTGTGAAGACATACAAGCAGCCAACAAATACATGAAGAAATAAATGCTCAGCCTCACAAAACATCAAGGAAATGCAATTCAAAATCACACTGAGATATCACCTAACTCTGGTCAGGATGGCCATGGTTAACTCAAAAAACAACAGATGGCTTGAGGAGATGTGAAGAAATTGGAGTGCTTCTATACTGTTGGTGGGAGTGTAAACTAGTACAACCTCTGTGGAAAACAGTGGATGGTTCCTAAAAATCTAAAACTTGACCTTCCATACAACCTAGTAATCTCCCTTCTGGAAATATACCCAAAGGAACTCAAATCATTCTACAAAAAAGATACCTGTGCATGCATTTTTATTGCAGCACTATTTACGATAGCAAAAATGTAGAACCAACCATGCTGCTCTTCGAAAGTGGACTGGATTAAAAAATAAATGTGGTAGATATACATGATGAAATATTACAGTCATAAATAATAACAAAATTTGCAGAAACTTGGATGGATTTAGATTCTATCTTAGTGATCTATCATAGAAACAAAGAACTGAGTACCACATGTTCTCACTCATAAGTGGACCCTTAACATTTATCATAATACTAAATGAAAGAGACTGGCAGTAGTAGATCACTGCTGAGAGAAAAGGGGAGAAATAACATTAATAAGGGTATCTGATCTCAAACCAGGCAAAGTAAGGACCAACCGGAGGTCCAAACTTCCCTTGGATAATGATCACTTATATACCTAA
The DNA here is from genome assembly GCF_000164805.1 of Carlito syrichta. Lineage (NCBI taxonomy): Eukaryota > Metazoa > Chordata > Mammalia > Primates > Tarsiidae > Carlito > Carlito syrichta. Next base: position 2,781 of record NW_007082619.1, read on the forward strand.
CCTCGAAATGTAGGCATCTTTAAAATAAAAACAAAGAAAAGATTATTGATCAACTATCTTGTCTTTTATGTATGCTTTATCTTTTAGAGATCATACTAGTCTTGAGAAATATGAAAGTGCATTTGAGTCCCTGGACAAAGAACATGGTGAAATCACACAAATACTAAAAACTGCCAAATGGGTAGAAAGTAGGAAGAGACAAACCCTGTGAGTTAGATGGTTCCCTAGAGGGGATACTTGAAGGAAAAAAGCATAAAGTATATCAAGGAAGAAAAAAATATGTTATTATTATTTTTTAAATGTCACATATCAAAGCATTGGAAAACAGCGATTTAATGTGTATTTGGGGGTTAAGAGGATATATGTAGGCTTCACTTATGATTAAAAAATTAAGTCAACACATGACAATACTAGGGATACTTCCATGGCTAAGCCAACATGTTATAACAGTTTTTATCTTCTGATAAGCAAAAATAGTTTCTCCTGATAATCATGTTGGCCTAGAATTGGGAAAGAGGCCTATGAGTGCTAATTGAGGTTGAAAGAAGTAATTTCACTGGAGGAGTTCCAAGGGACCAATACTCTTTGCTTTGGACTTTTGAAAAGATGAGATTTTTGTAATTACCTCTATTTATTTATATTTTTGTATTCTAGTGGGCAGAATTCAATGAAACACAGCCCTGTTGGTTTGCAGTGCAAATACTACATTTATAAATTGATAAGAAAAAATAGTTTCCATTCAAAAAACTAAATAGCAGAATATATTTTATGATAATAACTCCTGTACAAGGTGAAAAAATAAAAGTGGCCTACATTGGGAATAGAGAAACAAACATGTAGAAATGATTACAGTCCAAAAAGAATTCTCAAACCTGAGGGTTTTTTTACAGTAATATACCCAGTTTATTGACAATATCATAACTCAGTTCTTATGTTTACACTATTAATGGTGTCAACACATTGCATGTTACTGTTTTTCTTTTTTTTTAGCATATTTTTATTATAAAATTGTGGGATACAGTTAAGGGTTAGGTATACAAATGTGCATTGTTCAGGCACCTTTGTTAATAAGGGGTGTCTCCCCATCCCCAGATAGATATTGACTACCGTTAGTCCCAACTCCTTTCCCCTCTTTGCCCCCCCATAGTTTCCCACCACTGTCAGTCTTTTTTTTATAGTATTATGGTAGATGTTCAAGGTCCACTATATGTGTGAGAACATGTGATACTCATATCTTTGTTTCTGTGAGAGATTACTCAGTATTATAGACTCTAGTTCCATCCAGCTTGCTGCGAAATTCATGATTTTGTCCTTTTTTATGACTGCATAGTATTCCATCGTGTATATGTACCACATTTTTTTAATCCCGTCCTCTTCTTGATGGACAGCATGGTTGGTTCCAGGTTCTTGCTGTTGTGAAAAATGCTAAGATAAACAGTTGTGTGCAGGTATCTTTTGATAGAGTGATTTCAGTTCTTCGGGGTATATTCTAAGTAGGGGGATTGCAGAGTCATATTCAAACCTGAGTTTTAATAAAAATGTGAATCCACCTGGGAAATAAGAGATAGCCAGGTGCAAGTGATATTGTTCAGCATTTGAGGTTAACTGAGAAAAAAATAGAGGTCATAGGCAAAGTATCCGAGTTCATGGCAGATGATTTCAACACTATAGAAAGTATTTCAGACAATAAACTAACAGTTAGAGGAACAGTGTAGCAAAGAAATTTAAAGTTCATCCTTGATTCAAAGGATAAAACCCTCCAAAATGTGTATTTTGAGGTAAAGATTGGAAAATTAATTATTTCAGGGAATAATTTAAAATAGGTGGTTCAGACAGCATCATAATTAAATGAGATATTACACTAGATAAAACATATTAACCCTGTAGTCAAATTTTGAGTACAGATAACTTGCGGGCATTCCTTCTACTATCTAATGCCAAAATTATAGAGCCACAAGGAAAGGGGAGAATGAAGTTCGCATTTCAGAGGGAGGCAAGAAATTAAACACATCACAAAAAGTTCTGTGTTTCTCAACTTTTAGGGCAGAAAGTGGATAGATCCTGGACAAGGTTAAACTGGAGAATCATTTTCCATAGATTGTTGCAATAAATTGCTGCTGCCTGGCTAACCTATCAAGAAGCATGTGCTTAATTATTTTTGGAAGCTGGTGGCAAAACAACTGTTGCAATTATAAATAATAGGATATGTCAGGCTAATCTACAGCTTTGTATTAAAAACAACTTGTACTAAATCCACTTCATATTATAAAGAACTTTAAGAAATCATTAAAAATAATCATAATTAGCATATATGTTACAATGGAAGCTGGGAAGTGGATATGTAAAACAGCAGCAAGAAATGCTTGATTGGATTTCCAGTAAGGGAAAAAATGAAATGCAGAATAGTTTATATTTTCAGACTATAATTTATAATAATTAGAGAGAAGGCATTTTCTTTGTGCTTAAAGTATGAATATGTTCATCTTCTTTCAACTGAAAAGTGTTTTTCAGATAAAATAAGTAAGATGTTCATGGGTAACTCTTTTATATTATTCAGTAAGGATTCTTAACTGACCAATAAGGATTTCTAAAATATTGTTTATGTTCCTAGTACCAAGACTATGAGCCATGTGCAGTGGCTCATGCCAAAGTGGGACAATCACTTAAAGCTGGAAGTTCATGACCAGGCTGGGCAACATACTGCAACCGTGTCTCTACAAAAAAAATAAAAAAAATCACCCGGATTTGGTGGCATGCACCTGTAATCTAGCTACTTGAGAGGCTGAAGCCAGAAGATTTGCTGAACCAGGTGGTTGAGGCTACCATGAGCTATGACTGTGTGACTACACTCTAGACTGGGCAACTGAACAAGTCCTAATCTCTAAATAATAATAATAAATAATAGCAATAATAGTAATAACAATAATATGAAAGACAAAGGAAAACTATGAGACCAAGACCTTTGTCTTTGAGTAGCTTATAGCCTAGTTCAGGAGGCAAATTTTGTGTTAGAAAAGAATGGAGTGTACTAAATGATAACAAACAAAACCTAATGTGTAACAGATTATAAAGCCAAAAGAAAGTGTAAACAAGGACTCAGAGATGATAAGAGTAGACAGGTAGGAGAGACCTACCTCCATTAAAGAGGTAGACTTTTACTTGAATATTGTCAGAGGAAGTGTTCTAGAAATTGACCGCAAATACTGTGTGAGGAGAGATGACATGTTGATGAGCCTATAGGCAAAATAGGAGAGGAAGTTGGAAGGAAATAGAGAGAAGTGACATGTAAAGAGCCTACAGGCAACATAGGAATGTTGTGAAAATGAAATATATCATAACATGGTTCACATTCTGCTACAGAAGTCATTAGGGGAAAGATGCATTCTTAATATTACAAACCAAGCCATTAATAAAATGTTATCAGGACCAACAATGTATCCCAAGCAGACATTTTTCAAAATCTCTACTTCATTTTCACTTTTACACTAGTTTTCTTAAATCAGGAGAGAAGGGTCCTTTCTAATGTTGAGTGTTATTGTGAAAGTTGTTTCTAAAAATCCTCTTCCTGTGGTTTACAGGGAGGATTTCTGGAGCATTGCCTCTTCCAGTTTTATAGATTGAATCTATTTTCGAAGACTGAACTGATAGATTCATATGTAACTTGTCTCACTCTCTCTCGTCCTCTGTCCTGTTAAACCCCTCTAGAGCTCCTGCCTTCTTACTTTCCAGCAAATTGTCCTGGTTTCAGTTAATTATAGATCATTTAGTTTATTTAAGATTCCTCGGATCCAGGCTTGATGGCTCAGCCTGTAATCCCGCACCTTTGGGAGGCTGAGGTGAGTGGATTGCATGAGCCCGCGGGTTCGAGACCTGCCTGGGCAGGCAAGACCTCATCTCTATAATAAAATAAAAAAATTAGCTGGACTTGGTAGCGCGTGCCTATAATTCCGGCTACTTGGAAGACTGAGGTGGAAGGATTGCTGGAGCCCAGCAGGTCGAGGCTGCGGTGGCCGGGAGCAGCCACTACACTCGAGTCTGGGCGACAGAGTGAGACTCCAACTCAAAAAAAACAAAAACAAAAAAAGGATTCCTCGGCCTGCTTTCAGTTCACATTTCAGTAGTTCTAGTCCATTGTCTTCTTCTAGAGGAGCCCAGCTCTGTTTTCTCCAACATCTTAAGAAGGAGATATTGGAAGTACAAATAATTTTAAAGTGTATAAATATAGTATATTGCAATTTTCAAAGTTTTTTGTTTGGGTATTTTTACCCCCTA
>NW_007082620.1:0-316 GCF_000164805.1 Carlito syrichta
CTATTCAGTAAATGGTGCTAGGAAAACTAGCTGACCACATGCAGAAGATTGAAACAGGACTCCTACCTATCACCATACACAAAAATCAACTCTAAGTGAATCAAAGACCCAAAAGTAAAACCTCAACTATAAGAATCTGAGAAAATGCAGGAGATATCCTTATGGGAGTCAGAGTAGGCAACCAATTCCTGATCAAAACTCCAAAAGTCCATGCCATAAGAGATAAGATAGACAAGTGGGACCTCATTAAACTGAAAAGTTTCTGCAAAGTCAAAGAAACCATCAAGAGAGCAGGGAGACAGCCCACAGACTGAGA
>NW_007082621.1:0-311 GCF_000164805.1 Carlito syrichta
TGCGGCTACCCTTGTTGATGAGGTGTGCCCCTCCCTCCACTGGCAGTTTTCCTTGACTCCATTCCCACCCCCCTCCTCTGGCAGTTTCCCACTATTGCCTTTGTTATAGTATTATGATAGTGGTTCAAGATCCGCTTATGAGTGACAACACGTGGTACTCTGTTATTTCTGTGATAGATCATTGAGTATGATTGACTTTAAATCCATCCAAGTTGCTTCAAAGTCCATATGTTTGTCCTTCTTTGTGGCTGCGTAATATTCCATTTTGTATATGTACCACATTTTTTTATCCAGTCCAGCTTCGATGAGCA
>NW_007082622.1:0-324 GCF_000164805.1 Carlito syrichta
TCCAGCTACTTGGAAGGCTGAGGCGGAAGGATCGCCTGAGCCCAGCAGGTCGACGCTGGGATGGCCATGAGCATGCCATTGCACTCCAGCCTGGGCGACGGAGTGAGACTCCAACTCAAAAAAAAAAAAATTGTAAAAAGGAGCACATAGTAAGAACTTATTTCTTTTCTTTTTTTTTTTTTGAGTCAGAATCTCACTTTATCACCCAGACTGGATGCAGTAACACACTCACAATCACCACAGCCTCGCCACCACACCCAGCTAGTTTTTTGATTTATTGTAGAGATGAGGTCTCGCCATGTTGCCCAGGCTGGTCTCAAACCC
>NW_007082623.1:0-322 GCF_000164805.1 Carlito syrichta
GGCGATCCTTCCGCCTTAGCCTTCCAAGTAGCTGGAACTACAGGTGCGTGCTACCATGCCTGGCTAATTTTTTTTTGATTTATTGTAGAGATGACGTCTCACCAAGTTGCCCGGGTGGGTCTTGAACCTGCGGGCTCGGGCAATCCACTCACCTCAGCCTCCCAAGGCGCGGAATTACAGGCTGAGCCAACTGAGCCCAACTCATTACTTTTTTATTATGAAAATTTTGAGCATACCTGTAATTCTGGCTACTTGGAAGGCTGAGGCGGAAGGATCGCCAGAGCCCAGCAGATCGAGGCTGCAGTGGCCGGGAGTGGCCACT
>NW_007082624.1:0-451 GCF_000164805.1 Carlito syrichta
CTCACTCTGTCACCCAGACTGGAGTGCAGTGGCTGCTCCCGGCCACCGCAGCCTCGACCTGCTGGGCTCCGGCAATCCTTCCGCCTCAGCCTTCCGAGTAGCTGGAACTACAGGCGTGCACTACCACACCCGGCTAATTTTTTATTTATTGTAGAGATGAGGTCTCGCCCAGTTGTCCAGGCGGGTCTCAAACCCGTGGGCTAGGCAATCCACTCACCTCAGCCTCCCAAGGTGCAGGATTACAGGCTGAGCCACCGAGCCCGGCTCACAATAATTTTTTGACTTGTTGTAGAAGTAAGGGCTCACCAAGTTGCCAGGCTGCTCTCGAACCCGTGGACTCAGGCAATCCTCTCTCTCTCTTTCTCTTTTTTTTTATTTTTTGAGTTGGAGTCTCACTCTGTCTCCCAGACTGGAGTGCAGTGGCTGCTCCCGGCCACCGCAGCCTCGACCT
>NW_007082625.1:0-366 GCF_000164805.1 Carlito syrichta
TCAACTCTTGCATTTCAATAATTAGCCTAAATGTGAATGGACTAAATGCACCACTGAAAAAACATAGAATGGCAAAATGGATAAAATATCACCAAGCAACAATTTATTGCCTTGAAGAGACTTACTCACTAGAAAGGACACTCACAGACTCGAAGTAAGAGGATAGGAAACAAACCTTCAGGCGAACGGAACACAAAAGAAAGGAGGAATAGTGATCTTATTTCAGACAAAATACCTTTTAAGCTATTAAAAATTTAAAAAGATACAGAAGGCCACTACATAATGACAAAAGGTTCAATCCATCAACAAGAAATATCCATCTTAAACATATATGCACCCAACATAAGAGTGCCAACTTTCATAAAG
>NW_007082626.1:0-357 GCF_000164805.1 Carlito syrichta
GAGCGGCCACTGCACTCCAGTCTGGGCCACAGAGTGAGACTCCAACTCAAAAAAAAAAGGGAATTGCAGCACATTTTAGAACGTCACTTTTAAATATTTTTAGGAATAGGATCATTCTCCCATAAAAGTATTCTATTATTTTCACATCTAGAATATTAACAGAGGCCAGGCGCAGTGGCTCATGCCTATAATCTCAACACTTTAAGAGGTTGAGGCAAGAGGATTGCTGGAGCTCAAGGATTAGAAACCAGCCTGAGCAACATAGTAAAACCTCATCTCTACAATAAATAAATAAAAAATTAGCTGGGCTCGGTGGCTCAGCCTATAATCCCGCGCCTTTGGGAGGCTGAGGTGAGT
>NW_007082627.1:0-337 GCF_000164805.1 Carlito syrichta
CTATCTTACCTAAGGCAATCTACAAATTCAATGCAATACCCATCAAATTACCAGCAACATTCTTCTCAGACCTAGGAAAGATAACACAGGAATTCATATGGAGACACGAACATCCAAGAATAGCCAGAACAATCCTCAGCAAAAAAACAAAACAAAGCAGGTGGTATCACATTACCAGACTTCAAACTTTACTATAAAGCTACAATCATCAAAACAGGTTGGTATTGGCATAGGAACAAGCATATGGATCAATGGAATAGAATTGAGATTCCAGAAGCAAAACCTCAATTTCTCAACCAACTCATCTTCGACAAGGCCTCCACCACCTACCACTGGG
>NW_007082628.1:0-1321 GCF_000164805.1 Carlito syrichta
ATGCTATAACATCCAGCCCCCCTATTACGAAGGAATTGCAGTAATGAGAAACTATACAACCCGAGCATGTCCCGATTCTTGTAGATGGCAGCCAGCAACCCAGGGACTTACTCTCCAGTCGGTAACAGGCCAAGGATTATGCATAGGCCGCCCCGCACCAGCGTTTCAGTCCCTATGCAACATTACGCTGCCTGTATCTAGCCTAGATTACCACCTGCCCCCTAAAAATAGCTGGTGAGCATGTTCAACAGGCTTAACCCCTTGCTTCCACGGGCAGGTCTTAAATCAGACCCAACAAGGCTTCTGCGTGTTAGTCCAATTACTTCCAAAAATTCTCTACAACTCAGATGAGGATATACTCCGGTGGTTTACCCCAGGTATCCACCGGAGAGACAGAAGAGAACCAGTCACCCCCATTTCCATGGCAGTTCCTCTTGGACTTGGACTAACAGGAGCCGGAATGGGTATTGCCTCCCTAGCTACCCAAAGTCACTATTATAGTGGCCTTAGGGCTGCTATAGACATAGACATCGAGAGAATTGAATTTTCCGTCTCTTACCTTCAGGAATCCCTTACCTCGTTATCCGAGGTGGTCCTACAGAACCATAGAGGGCTAGACTTGTTATTTCTGCAGCAGGGAGGAACATGCGCGACCCTAGGAGAAGAATGTTGTTTCCACACGGACCACTCAGGTATTGTCAGGGAATCCATGGCTAAGGTAAGGGAAGAGTTAGCTGAACGCAAAAAAGAACGAGAGCAACAACTCAATTGGTTTGAAGCATGGTTTAAGCACACACCCTGGTATACTACATTAATTTCCACCGTAGCTGGCCCTTTAGCTGTTTTAATTCTCCTACTCATTTTTGGGCCTTGCATCATCAACAGGCTTATAGCCTTTGTAAAGCCTGAGTCAGCACCGTTCAACTCATGGTACTCAAACAGCAATACCAGCCACGCGGCACTCATCCTTGTTGTGTTAATCCTCCCACTCATTTTCGGGATGGCCTTCGAGAAACTTGTGCAGACCCATGGTTGGGTCCTTTCTTTAGGTTCCTATGGGAGGGGGAATGAGAGGCTTAAAAGCTTTATTGTTGTATAAGAAGTGTTTGTTGTAGTTTATAAATCTCTACCCACGCCTCTAGGTTTTTGTTTACCTCATAATATCTATGTTAATAGGTTAACCAGCTTCTGCTACTGTAACCCCTGCTGGCAGTGTGCGAATGTTAAACAATAAGTCCCTTCCAAACTCCCCTGTAAGTTGTGACAGACAGGTTTGTATTAATTCAAACCTGCTTGTATGCCAGAGCTGACTTATGCACAG
>NW_007082629.1:0-364 GCF_000164805.1 Carlito syrichta
ATTAGAGACTGCTATGTACACTTGTATGGAAACAAACTTGAAAACCTTAAGGAAATGGAGAACTTTCTGTTATCATACAACCTGCCTAGGTTGAAACAAGAAGAAATTGAGACCCTAAATAAACCAATAACAATCAAGGAAATTGTCTACATAATAAGAAAACTACCTACAAAAAAAAAAAAGCTCTGGACCAGTTGGCTTTCCAGCAGAATTCTACAAGACATTTAAGGAGGAGCTGATACCAATCTTACCGAAGGTATTCCAGGCGATTGAAAAAGACGGAACTCTCCCCAAATCATTTTACAAAGCTAACATCACATTGATACCCAAGCCAGGTAAAGACCCAACAAAGAAAGAGAGCTAC
>NW_007082630.1:0-688 GCF_000164805.1 Carlito syrichta
GAGAACCTATTCAGTAAATGGTGCTGGGAAAATTGGCTGACCACATGCAGAAGATTGAAACAGGACCCCTGTGTATCCCCATGCACAAAGGTTAACTCCAAATGGATCAGAGACCTAAATGTAAACCTCAAGCCATAAGAACCTTAGAAAAGGAAGGAAATACTCTCATGGAAATCGGAACTGGCATCCAATTCCTGTACAAAAACCCGAAATCCACAGGACTTAAGAGAGAAGATAGACAAATGGGACCTTATTAAACTGACAAGTTTCTGCAAAGCCAAGGAAACTATCAAGAGAGCAGGGAGACAGCCTACAGACTGGGAAAAAGTATTTGCCAATACCAGGTCTGACAAAGGCTTAACATCTTGGATCTACAAGGAACTGAAACGTACTGAAAAGAAGAAAACAAACAACCCCATTATAAAATGGGCAAAAGACGTGAACAGACACTTCACAAAAGAAGACATTCGAGCAGCCAACAAACACATGAAGAAATGCTCAACCTCACTAATCATCAGGGAGATGCAAATCAAAACCACAATGAGATACCACCTAACTCCAGTCAGAATGGCAATTATCAACAACTCAAAAAATAACAGCTGCTGGAGAGGGTGTGGTGAAAAGGGAGCACTTATACACTGTTGGTGGGAGTGTAAATTAGTGCAACCTCTGTGGAAAGCAGTGTGGC
>NW_007082631.1:0-517 GCF_000164805.1 Carlito syrichta
CTTCTATGGTTAGGAAGATGCCGAGGTATTTCATTTTTGGGGTGGCTATTGAGAATGACATTGTGCTTTTTATTTGGATCTCCGCCTGCTTGTTGTTGGTGTATAGGGATGCAGTTGTCTTTTGCATATTTATTTTGTACTATAAGATTTTGCCAAAGTCCTTTATCAATGCGAACTTATTTTTGACAGATTTTCTGGTATTTTCAAGGTATAAGATTATATCATCGGCAAAGAGGGATAACTTGATTTCCTCTTTTCCTATTTGGATATCACTTATTTCCTTCTCTTGTCTAATTGCCCGAGCTAGGACTTCCAGAACAATATTGAACAAGAGCGGTGAGAGTGGGCAACCTTATCTTATTCCACTTTTCAGGGGAAATGTTTCTAGTTTCTGTCCATTTAGCAATGCATTAGTTGTTGGTTTGCCATAGATGGCACTTACTATCTTGAGGTATGTTCCTTCTAAACCTAAGTATTTGAGGATTTTTATCAAGAAGAGATGCTGGATTTTATCAAG
>NW_007082632.1:0-406 GCF_000164805.1 Carlito syrichta
CTAACACCATAATAACTGGGGACTTTAATACACCACTCACAACCTTAAACAAATCATCAGGACAAAAAATCAGCAAGGAGATCTGGAACCTCAATGAGACTCTGGAACAAATGGACTTAATTGACACCTATAGAACACGCCATCCAAAGACCACAGAATAAGCATTCTACTCATCACCACATGGAACATATTCTAAGATCGACCACATAATTGGACACAAATCAAGTATAAGCAAATTTAAAAGGACTGAAATTCTACCATGCACCTTCTCAGACCACAGTGGAATAAAAATAAACATTGACACCAACAAAGTCCCCCCAAAACCCACAAAGACATGGACACTAAACAGCATGATGCTAAATAACTCCTGGGTCAATGATGAAATCAAAACAGAGATCAAAAGATG
>NW_007082633.1:0-838 GCF_000164805.1 Carlito syrichta
TATTATGTGTCTGGGAGTTGGTCTTCTCATTTGTTGTCTTGCAGGGGATCTCTGAATCTCCTGTGTTTGAATTTTTTCATCCTTAATGAGATGAGGGAAGTTTTCTTGAATGATTTCATGAAATGTTTGTTCCAGTGTGGCTTTTGTTTCTCTCTCTGTCCCAGGAAGCCCAATTACTCTATGGTTTGGTCTCTTGAAGTGATCATTCATCTCTTGCAGGTTTTGTTCTGCCTTTTTGAGCTTCTTTTCTATGCTTTTGACAGCTTGTGTTAGTTCTGTTTTTTGGTCTTCAAGCTCTGAGATTCTTTCTTCTGCTTGGCTGATTTTGCTTTCCATGCTTATTAGTCTGTTGTTCATTTCCATCACAGTATTCTTTACTGCTGTCATTTCTGACATCAGCTCCTTCCTATTTTCCTCTTGTCTCTCCTCAATTTTTTTAATTCTCTCCATTAATGTCTTGATGTCTGGGTAATTTGCATGTAACCAGTCATTCTGGGGGCTCTTCATTGTTTGTGTTCCAGAATCTGTTTTCTCAATGTCTGATTCCCCAGGGGTCTGTGTGAGACCTGTATTCTTCTTTTGGTTTTTCTTCATTTGTGCAGTTTTTCCCCCTCCCTACTTTTTCCTTCCCTCCACATCACCGTCTTCTTTAATTCTGTTATTCAGGAGTAAAGGGATTTGTTTTACCTCTGTTTGTTCAATCTCCTATCTTTATGTATGTTGTCTTACTTTGTTCAATTCTGGAGTTGCACTGTATGGTGGAAGTGGTCCTTTTTAAAGTTTTGAGATTTACTTAAGGGGAGAGCTGTGATTCAAAATCTGTCTGCAGGTCCTGGTA
>NW_007082633.1:858-5670 GCF_000164805.1 Carlito syrichta
TTTCTGTGAGAGGTCACTCAGTATAATAGACTCTAGTTCCATCCAGGTTGCTGCGAAAATCATGATTTTGTTTTTTATGGCTGCGTAGTATTCCATCATGTATATATACCACACTTTTTTAATCCAGTCCTCCTTTGACGGGCAGCATGGCTGTTTCCAGGTTCTTGCTATTGTGAACAATGCTGCGATAAACATGCGTGTGCAGGTATCTTTTTTATAGAGTGATTTGTGTTCTTCAGGACATATTCCCAGTAGGGGGATTGCGGGATCATATGGGAGGTTGGTATTTAGAGCTTTTAAGAATCGCCACACTGCTTTCCACAGAGGTTGCACTAGTTTACACTCCCACCAACAGTGTAGAAGTGTTCTCTTTTCACCATACCCTCTCCAGCAGCTGTTATTTTTTGAGTTGTTGATGATTGCCATTCTGATGGGAGTTAGGTGGTATCTCAGTGTGGTTTTGATTTGCATATCCCTGATGATTAGTGATGTTGAACATTTCTTCATGTGTTTGTTGGCTGCTCGGATGTCTTCCTTTGTGAAGTGTCTGTTCATATCTTTTGCCCATTTTATAATGGGGTTGTTTGTTTTTTTCTTTTCAGCACGTTTGAGTTCCTTGTAGATCCAGGATGTTAAGCCTTTGGCGGACCTGGAGTTGGCAAATACTTTTTCTCAGTCTGTAGGCTGTCTCCCTGCTCTATTGATGGTTTCTTTGGCTTTGCAGAAGCTTGTCAGTTTAATAAGGTCCTACTTATCTATTTTCTCTCTTATGAGCTGTGGGTTTTGGGTTTTGTTCAGGAATTGGATGCCAGTTCCGATTTCCATGAGGGTATTTCCTTCATTTTCTAAAGTTCTTATGGTTTGAGGTTTTACATTTAGGTCTCTGATCCATTTGGAATTAATCTTTGTGCATGGGGATAGATAGGGGTCCTGTTTCAATCTTCTGCATGTGGTCAGCCAGATTTCCCAGCACCATTTAATGAATAGGTTCTCCTCTCCCCAGTGGTAGGTAGTGGAGGCTTTGTCAAAGATGAGTTGGTTGAGAAATTGAGGTTTTGCTTCTGGGATCTCAATTCTATTCCATTGATCTATATGACTGTTCCTATACCAATACCAAGCTGTTTTGATGATTGTAGCCTTATAGTAAAGTTTGAAGTCTGGTAGTGTGATACCACGTGCCTTGCTGATTTTTTGTCCTGATGATCTATCTAAGGTTGTGAGTGGTGTATTAAAGTCCCCAGTTATTATGGTGTTAGAGTCAATGTCTTTCTTTAGTTTTCCTAGTAGCTGCTTTATGAATGTTGGTGCACCTATATTGGGTGCATATATGTTTAGGATAGATATTTCTTGTTGACGGAGTGAACCTTTTATCATTATGTAGTGGCCCTCTGTATCTTTTTAAAGTTTTGATAGCTTAAATGGTATTTATTCTGAAATTAGAATTGCGACTCCTCCTTTCTTTTGTGTTCCATTCACCTGAAAGTTTGCTTCCCATCCTCTTACTTTGAGTCTGTGTATGTCCTTTCTAGTGAGATGGGTCTCTTGAAGGCAGTATATTGTTGTCTGGTGATATTTTATCCATTTTGTCATTTATGTCTTTTCAGTGGTGCGTTTAGTCCATTCACATTCAGGCTAATTATTGATATGTGAGAGTTCGTCCCTATCATGGAGTTCTTATTGAGTTGTTGTTCTTCCACTTCGTTTTTTCTTTTTTTTTTTTTGTCTTTCTTTTGGTTTGGGGTTTGGTTCATGTATATTTTATTCTTTTCCCTGTACTCTTGTGAAGAACGTTGTTCTTTTTTCCTTTTCTTCTGTGTTTAGTACTTTCTTAAGTGTTTCATGTAGAGATGATTTGGTGGCAGCATAAGTTCTTAGGGATTGGATATCTGGGAAAGATTTTAATTCTCCCTCACTGATGATGCTTAGCTTGGCCAGGTAGGTTATTCTTGGTTGAAATTGTTTATCTTATAGGACTTTGAAGATAGGGCTCCAAGCTCTCCTAGCCTGCAGGGTTTCTGCAGATAAATCTGCTGCTATTCTGATTGGTCTTCCATGGTATGTGATCTGGCCTTTTTCTCTTGCTGTCTTTAGGAATGTTTCTTTTGTGCCTACTTTATTTAGGCGAATTATTATGTGTCTAGGAGTTGGTCTTCTCATTTGTTGTCTTGCAGGGGTTCTCTGAATCTCTTGTGTTTGAATTTTTGTATCACTGATTAGATAAGGGAACTTTTCCTGAAAGATATCATGGAAAGTTTGTTCCAATGTGGTCTCTGTTTCTCTTTCTGCCTCAGGGAATCCGATTATTCTTAGGTTAGGCCTCTTGAGGTAGTCACTCATCTCCTGAAGGTTTTGTTCTGTCTTTTTGAGCTTATTTTCTGTGTTTTTAAGAGTTTGGGTTATTTCTATATTTTGATCCTCAAGCTCTGAGATTCTTTCTTCTGCTTGGGTAATTCTGCTTTCCATGCTTATCAATTTGTTATTTATTTCATTCACAGTATTCTTTATTACTGTTGTCTCAGATATCAGCTCCTTCCTAGTTTCTTCTTGTGTCTCCTCAATTCTTTTTAATCTTTCCATTATTTTTTTGATATCTACATTTGCAGTTTGAGAACCTTCATTCTGGGGACTTTTCATTGTTTGCATTCCAAAGTCAGATTTCTCAGTGTCTGCTCTCCCAGGCGTCTGGGAGGGACCCATACTCTTCCTTTGGTTTTTCTTCATTTTTGCAGATTTTCTCCCTCTTCCCCTTTCCCTCCCCCTCTTCAATTCTGTTTTTGAGGGAAGGTGGGGTTGCTTTTATTTCTCTTCTGCAATGACTGTTCTTCCTTATGAGGGTCTTCTGGCTTTGTTCACTTTTCCCTCTGCTTTACAGTCTGTCTATTCAGCAGTATGCAGTCTTGGTCCCTAGATTTAAAAAGGGGGCATATAGAAGAGGAAAATAATGGAGGAAGGGGGGGTCAATAGGGAGTTAGAAAGAGAGAAGTGCGAGAGGGAAAACAGATATACATACCAACTATCAGGTGAGAACGAGACACAGGACTGGGAAGAGGTGAAGAAAGACACGTAAGGAATATTCCCTAAAGAGTACTGATAGCTACACAGAGACAGGGCAATAAAATCGAGAAACAGTGTAAGTCAGAAGGTAAACAACAAACGTGATCTAAACCAACAGTTACAATGATAAAATCATAAGTCAAAATAAGCGAAAGAGAGAAGTACGAGAGGGATAACAGATATACATACCAGCTATCAGGTGAGAAAGAGTCACAGGGCCGGGAAGAAGTGAAGAAAGACATGTAAGAAAGATTCCCTAAGGAGTACTGATATCTACACAGTGACAGGTCAATAAAATCGAGAAACAGTGTAGATCAGAAGGTAAACAACAGACGTGATCTAAACCAACAGTTGCAATGATAAAATCATAAGTCAAAATAAGCGAAAGAGAGAAGTGCGAGAGGGAAAACAGATATACATACCAACTATCAGGTGAGAGAGAGACACAGGGCTGGGAAGAAGTGAAAAAAGACAGGTAAGAAAGATTCCCTAAAGAATACTGATAACTACACAGAGACAGGCCAAAAAAAATCAAGAAGCAGTATAAGTCAGAAGGTAAACACCAAAGGTAATCTAGACCAACAGTTTCAATGATAAAATCATAAGTCAAAATAAGCGATCAGACTAGAATCACTTCTGTGATCTCTGATTCCAGCCTCTCCCTTTTGTTTTTCATTGCAGCATAGGGGTGGGGCTTTGTCTCCTGTTTCGTGCTGTTGCCTTAGGAACTGAGGTAAAGTTTGTTGATAGGTTGGTGGGGCAATGGAAGTCTCTGCCTGGAGAATAGCAAGGTAGTTTACCCAGATCTGTTTTTCTCCACTTGTCTGGGTTCCCCAGCTTGGGGTCTCGCACTGAGTGCCTCAGCCTGGTTGGTCCCAGAGTTCCAGAGTTCCAAAGCTCCAAATGGCAGGCAGTGGGTGGCGAGAGTGGCTCTGGACCCCCCACAGGGTACTTCAGCCAGGAATGGGACCAGTGTCTCTGAGGGGCGGGCGCCCAGAGCCTCCCTGTGTTACCAGCGTTGCCGGGTGCCGGGCTGGAGACAATGCAGTCGGGGAGAGGGCTGGACTGAGCAGGGACCCAAAACTTCCCCACACCCTGCAATATCTGGCCTTAGGAAATGAGGTAAAGTTTGTTGCTAGGTGGGCGGGGCAATGGAAGTCTCTGCCTGGAGAATGGCGAGGCAGTTTAAGCAGATCTGTATTTCTCCACTTGTCTGGGTCCTCAGGCTTGAGGTCTCATGCTGAGTGCCTCAGCCAGGGTAGACATGGAGTTCCAGAGCTCCAAAGTTCCAAAGGGCAGGCTGTGGGCAGCGAGAGTGGCACTGGGACCCTACAGAGTACTTCAGCCAGGAATGGGACCGGTGTCTCTGAGGGGCGGGCGCTCAGAGCCTCCCTGTGTGACCGGCAGTGCCGGGTGCTGGGCTGGAGACAATGCAGCTGGGGAGAGAGCCGGAGGTAGCAGGGACCCAAAACTTCCCCGCGCGCTGCAATATCTGGTCTTAGGAAATGAGGTAAAGTTTGTTGATAGGTGGGCGGGGCAATGGAAGTCTCTGCCTGGAGAATGGTGGGGCAGTTTAAGGAGATCTGTTTTTCTCTGCTTGTCTGGGTCCTCCAGCTTGGGGTCTCACGCTGAGTGCCTCAGCCAAGGTGGACCCGGAATTCCAGAGCTCCAAAGTTCCAAAGGGCAGGCTGTAAGCAGCGAGAGTGTCACTGGGACCCTACAGAGTACTTCAGCCAGGAATGGGACTGGTGTCTCTGA
>NW_007082633.1:5690-6989 GCF_000164805.1 Carlito syrichta
TCCTCCTTTGACGGGCAGCATGGCTGTTTCAGATCTTGCTATTGTGATCAATGCTGCGATAAACATGCGTGTGCAGGTATCTTTTTTATAGAGTGATTTGTGTTCTTCAGGATATATTGCCAGTAGGGGGATTGCGGGGTCATATGGGAGGTTGGTATTTAGAGCTTTTAAGAATCGCCACACTGCTTTCCACAGAGGTTGCACTAGTTTACACTCCCACCAACAGTGTAGAAGTGTTATCTTTTCACCACACCCTCTCCAGCAGCTGTTATTTTTTGAGTTGTTGATGATTGCCATTCTGACGGGGGTTAAAGTTTTGATAGCTTAAATGGTATTTTGTCTGAAATTAGGATTGCGACTCCTCCTTTCTTTTGTGTTCCATTCACCTGAAAGTTTGCTTCCCATCCTCTTACTTTGAGTCTGTGTATGTCCTTTCTAATGAGATGGGTCTGGTGAAGGCAGTATATTGTTGCCTGGTGATAATTTATCCATTTTGTCATTCTATGTCTTTTCAGTGGTGCGTTTAGTCCATTCACATTCAGACTAATTATTGAAATGTGAGAGTTCGTCCCTATCATGGAGTTCTTATTGAGTTGTTGTTCTTCCACTTGGTTTTTTCTTTTTTCTTTTTTGTCTTTCTTTTGGTTTGGGGGTTGGTTCGTGTATATCTTATTCTTTTCCCTGTACTCTTGTGAAGAACGTTGTTCTTTTTTCCTTTTCTTCTGTGTTTAGTACTTTCTTAAGTGTTTCATGTAGAGGTGGTTTTGTGGCTGCATAAGTTCTTAGGGATTGGATATCTGGGAAAGATTTTAACTCTCCCTCACTGATGAAGCTTAGCTTGGCCGGGTAGGTTATTCTTGGTTGAAATTGTTTATTTTTTAGGACTTTGAAGATAGGGCTCCAAGCTCTCCTAGCCTGCAGGGTTTCTGCAGATAAATCTGCTGCTATTCTGATTGGTCTTCCATGGTAGGTGATCTGGCCTTTTTCTCTTGCTCTCTTTAGGATTTTTTCTTTTGTGCCTACTTTATTTAGGCGAATTATTATGTGTCTAGGAGTTGGTCTTCTCATTTGGTGTCTTGCAGGGGTTCTCTGAATCTCTTGTGTTTGAATTTTTGTATCACTGATTAGATAAGGGAAGTTTTCTTGAAAGATATCATGGAAAGTTTGTTCCAATGTGGTCTCTGTTTCTCTTTCTGCCTCAGGGAATCCGATTATTCTTAGGTTAGGCCTCTTGAGGTAGTCACTCATCTCCTGAAGGTTTTGTTTTGTATTTTTGAGCTTATTTTCTGTGTTTTTAAG
>NW_007082633.1:7009-7857 GCF_000164805.1 Carlito syrichta
CTACACAGAGACTGGGCAATAAAATCGAGAAACAGTGTAAGTCAGAAGGTAAACAACAGACGTGATCTAAACCAACAGTTACAATGATAAAATCATAAGTCAAAATAAGCAAAAGAGAGAAGTACGAGAGGGATAACAGATATACATACCAGCTATCAGGTGAGAAAGAGTCACAGGGCCGGGAAGAAGTGAAGAAAGACATGTAAGAAAGATTCCCTAAGGAGTACTGATATCTACACAGTGACAGGTCAATAAAATCGAGAAACAGTGTAGATCAGAAGGTAAACAACAGACGTGATCTAAACCAACAGTTGCAATGATAAAATCATAAGTCAAAATAAGCGAAAGAGAGAAGTGCGAGAGGCAAAACAGATATACATACCAACTATCAGGTGAGAGAGAGACACAGGGCTGGGAAGAAGTGAAAAAAGACAGGTAAGAAAGATTCCCTAAAGAATACTGATAGCTACACAGAGACAGGCCAAAAAAAATCAAGAAACAGTATAAGTCAGAAGGTAAACACCAAACGTAATCTAGACCAACAGTTTCAATGATAAAATCATAAGTCAAAATAAGCGATCAGACTAGAATCACTTCTGTGATCTCTGATTCCAGCCTCTCCCTTTTGTTTTTCATTGCAGCATAGGGGTGGGGCTTTGTCTCCTGTTTCGTGCTGTTGCCTTAGGAACTGAGGTAAAGTTTGTTGATAGGTTGGTGGGGCAATGGAAGTCTCTGCCTGGAGAATAGCAAGGTAGTTTACCCAGATCTGTTTTTCTCCACTTGTCTGGGTTCCCCAGCTTGGGGTCTCGCACTGAGTGCCTCAGCCTGGGTGGTCCCAGAGTCCAGAG
>NW_007082633.1:7877-8688 GCF_000164805.1 Carlito syrichta
TAGGAAATGAGGTAAAGTTTGTTGATAGTGGGCGGGGCAATGGAAGTCTCTGCCTGGAGATTGGTGGGGCAGTTTAAGCAGATCTGTTTTTCTCTGCTTGTCTGTGTCCTCCAGCTTGGGGTCTCACGCTGAGTGCCTCAGCCAGGGTGGACCCGGAATTCCAGAGCTCCAAAGTTCCAAAGGGCAGGCTGTAAGCAGCGAGAGTGTCACTGGGACCCTACAGAGTACTTCAACCAGGAATGGGACTGGTGTCTCTGAGGGGCGGGCGCCCAGAGCCTCCCTGTGTGACCAGCAGCTTGGTGCCGGGTGCCCAGGCTGGAGACAATGCAGCTGGGGAGGGATCTGGAGGGGGCTGGGACTGGAGACTTCCACTCACAAGTAGAATGGCAGCAGTGAGGGAGGCGCAATATCTGGCCTTGCGTGAGACTGAAGTTCCCGGGCCTGACCCCAGCATGGTTGGTGGTGGGCTGGAGGATGGGGGTAGAGAAGTAATAGCCTTTTTGGGAGCTCACGTTCAGAGAATCTCACCAGTTCACCTATGCCATCGCCATCTTGTACCGTCTCCCCAACCTTTTTAAATGTCTCCAGTAAAGCTGATCTGAAAGCTGCATTATCTCTTAGGGATTGGTTGTCTGGGAAGGATTGCAATTCTCCATCACAGATGAAACTGAACTTGGCTGGATAGGAAATTCTTGATTGAAATTGTTTATCTTTGAGGACTTGGAATATAGGGCTCCAGTTCCTTACACTTTTATTGTTTCTGCCGATAGGTCTGCTGCTACTCTGATTGGTTTTCCTTGGTATGTAGACC
>NW_007082633.1:9164-16631 GCF_000164805.1 Carlito syrichta
ATTTCAGTTACAAGTTTTTTAAGTGATGCATCTTGTCTTTCTTGAGTCTTATTAACTCTGTCCAACCATTCCCTAATCCCTGTTGTATTGTGAGATCAGCCTTTGGTGGCTTCCATTGTTTGGGCAGCAATATCTCATTTCTCAGGAGTTTTGTCTTTGGTAGACTTGCCTTAGGTCTTCCTTTGATTTGTCCTCATTTGTGACAGATCAGTTTATTTCCTTTAGTACTGCTATTCAGTGTCAGAAGCTTTCACTTCTGATATTTGTTCACTCTATTCTTCCCTGACCTGGGCACTGGAGTTGTTATATTTTGAATTATGATAGTGGATGGGAAACTTTGCTGTCTCTTGTAGTTTTGAAATCCAAGTAAAGTGGGGGATGGGGACTTGGAATCAGATGCTACTTGCAAATTAAACTGTTCACTCAGATCCACTCCCCATCACAACTCTATAACATGATGGAAAGCAGAAGCCAACCACACTACCAAACAATCTGGAAGAACAACAAAGAAAAACAAAACAAGCCACCCCACAACAACAAAAATTCAAGAATGCTAAACACATGCACACATATATCTAATGCAAAATGAATAGATAAGAAAGACAAAAGGACCCAAGGGAGAGAATAAGAAAAAAAAGAAAAAAATGGGAAATTCAGGTGGAACCGTCATACATATGTTGACACACCCTTTAAATTATAGGTAATGAATATAAAAAACTCCAGAAGAACAAAAGAGCAAAAATCAACAAGAAAACCAACAGGTGAACCCTCAGCCATTCACACACACATAAGCAGAGAATGACAAATTAAAGAAGAAACGGAAATGAAAAGAAAAAATAATTGGGGAGGATGCAGACCAAAACCTCACAAACACATTCATGCACAAAGGAAAAATATTTTAAAATTGGATGAATTAATAGTAACCAAATTTTTTAAATTAAAAATAATTGAAGAAGATGGAGACGGGTCAGCTTAGTCTTTTAGACCCTTCACAAAACAGAACACACCTAAAGACTCTGGCTCTCCCTCAGTGGCTACAGCCCCCATCATCGGCAGTCTGCTCTTCACATGGAGATAAGCCACAGTAACGGCTGAAACACCACTGCTGTCTGGGCTACCATTGCAGCCATGGATGCCACCATAGTGGCCATTGCCCCATCCATGTCTGAGGGAGTCTATGATTTTGGAACATGAAGCCCCTGCAAGCCCAATCTACTGAGATCGCTGTGGTAGCCACTGCCATAGCCAGGCCCAGCCCCTCACCCAGAGCCTGGCTCACAGAACCCCTTTCATGTACTATGAGGCAGCTACTGCCACTGCTGCTACTGCTGCTTGCTCCCTCCCATCCTGGGCACCCTCTGACTTCCTCCCTTTCTGACATTAACTTGCAGGCTTCAGCAGCTGCACATAAAGATCAACTGGAGCAGTGAGATACTACTACCTGCTGGGGATCTGAGGTAAAAACATGAAAATGGGAAAGACGGAAGTTCCTTCCCCTTGATAATTACACAAAGGCCAGATCTGAGTGGTAGACTGGGCCGGGAGGCCAGATCTGAACGAACTTTCACTGCTGGCCAGGGGTAACTGACCCTAACTGTGAAAAAAAGCTACCAGCGTGAAAAGTCAGCTAGAAATCAGAGGTGAAAGAACATTGAACTTACAGGAAAAGTCTCAGGGTATGCTTGGTTGGTTCTGGTAGTTTAGTGACTATATTCTATACCTTTTGTTTTGATCTTTTAAAAGAATTTCTCTGTAAACCTCATCTTTGCATAGAAGAATAGCACACCAATAAGGAGGTTGGTTAGCTTGTATGTAAGCATCATTGTATGTTTTAGTTTTTTCGTATGGTTGTTGGTCAATTTGTAGTCGTGGTTATTGTTTTTCTTTTTATTTGCTTCAGTCTTTGTGTTGCTTTTTACTTGTTAGTAGGTACACTCATGTGTTATCACTCTTACTCCACTCTCTCCAACCCCTATTCCCCCCCACTGCCTGCTCCATTCTCTTCCCTCTGTAAACCTCTTTTTGCTTTCAGGGAGAAAACCTACAATCCCACTACATGGACAGATTCCAAGGCACTGGGCAGTGGGTTTCAGATTACCCATACATCTCTTGGTAGATACCGGGATCTGCAGATAGATTTGAATCACACCTGCACCCTTAAGTAAATCTCAAAACTGCAAAAAGGACCACCCTCAACCTACAGTCCAACTCCAGAATTGAACAAAGCAAGAGGATATACATAAGAAAGAATAGGAGATTAAACAAACAGAAGTAAAAGCAACCCCCCTACTCGTGAATAACAGAATTAAAGAAGACAGGGAAGTGGAGGGAAGGAAAAAATAGGGAGAAAAAGTCAGGACAAATGAAGGTAAACCAAAAGAAGAATATAGGTCTTACACAGACCCCTTGGTGGTCAGACAACGAGAAAACAGACTTCGGAACACAAACAATGAAGAGCCCCCAGAATGACTGGTCAAATGCAACAAACACAGGCATTAAGACACTAATAGACAGATTAAAAAATTGAGGAGAGACAAGAGGAAAATAGGCAGGAGCTGATGACAGAAATAACAGAAATAAAGAATACTGTTATGGAAATAAATAACAAACTAATAAGCATGGAAACCAGAATTAGCCAAGCAGAAAAAAGAATCTCAGATCCTGAAGATCAAAATACAGAACTAACCCGAATTGTCAAAAAAATAGAAAAAAACTTTAAAAGACAGAACAAAACCTTCAAGAGATGATTGATTACTTCAAGAGAGCGAACCTAAGAGTAATTGGACTTCCTGAGGCAGAGAGAGACACAGAGACCACAATGGGACAAACATTTCTTGAATTCATTCAAGAAAACTTCTGTCATCTCATAAGTGATACAAAAATTCAAACTCAAGAGTTTCAGAGAACCCCTGCAAGACAACAAATGAGAAGACCAACTTCCAGACACATAATAATTCGGCAAAACAAAGTAGGTCTGAAAGAAAAAATCCTAAAGGCAGCAAGAGAAAAAGATCAGACTACCTACCAGGAAAGACCAATTAAATAGCAGCAGATATATTTACAGAAACCCTTCCGGCTAGGAGAGCTTGGAACCCTATCTTCAAAGTTCTAAAAGATAAACAATTTCAACCAAGAATAACCTACCCAACTAAGCTAAGCTTCATCAGTGAGGGAGAATTGAAATCTTTCCCAGATATCCAATCCCTAAGAACTTACGGTGCCACCAGACCACCTCTACAAGAAACACTTAAGAAACTATTGAACACAGAAAAATAGATAAAAGAACAACGTTCTTCACAAGAGTACAGGCAAAGGTTAAAAATGCATATTAACCAACTCCAAAAACAAAAGAAAGACAACAAATAAGCAGGAACTACAACTCTGTAAGAATCTTATGATAGGCATCTACTATCACATTTAAATAATCAGCCTGAATGTGAATGGACTAAATGCACCACTGAAAATACATAGAATGTCAAAATGGATAAAATATCAGCAGGCCACAATTTATTGCCTTCAAGAGACTCACCTCACTAGGAAGGAGGCTCACAAACTCAAAATAAGAGGATGGGAAACACATTTTCAGGCGAACGTAATGCAAAAGAAAGGAAGAGTCACAATCTTAATCCCAGAAAAAAATACCTTCTAAGCTATCAAAAATTTTAAAAGATACTGAAGGCCACAACATAGTGATAAAAGGTTCAATCCATCAACAAGAAATATCCATTCTAAATATATATGGACCCAACATTGGAGTGCCAATTTTTGTAAAGCAGATTCTAGGTAAACTCAAAAGATGTACTGACTCTAACAATATCATAGCCTAGGACTTTAATACCTTACTCACAACCCTAAACAAATCATCAGCACAAAACTCAGCAACAGATCCGAAACCTCAATGTGACTCTTGACCAAATGGATATAATTGATGCCTACAGAACACTCCATTCAATGATCACAGATATACATTCTACTCATCACGCATGGAATGTACTGTAATATCAACCACATACTTGGCCATAATTCAAGCATAAGCAAATTTTAAAAGATTGAAATTTTTCCATGCACTCTCTTGGGCCATGGTGGAATAAAAATAAACATCAATACCAACAAGGTTCTCCCCAAACCCACAAAGACATGAACACTAAATAGCATGATGCTAAACAACTCCTGGGTCAATGATGAAATCAAAACAGAGTTTAAAAGATACCTGGAAATAAATGAGAATGAAGAAACATCTTACCAAATTCTCTGGGATGTCATGAAAGCCGTAGTAACGGGGAATTCTTATCTCTACAAACGCACATGAAGAAAATGGAAAGATCACAAGTTAACAGCATAACAAGTCACCTAAGGGGGCTGGAAAAGAAAGACCACCAAAACTGTAATTTCAGCAGAAGAATCCAGATCACCAAAATAAAAGCCCAAATCCAGGACATAGAAGAAAAAAGGATAATACAAAAATATCAGTGAAAGAAAAGGCTAGTCCTTTGAAAGGATAAACAAGATTGTTGGTCCCTGAGCTAGACTGACCAAGAAAAACAGAGAAAAAACCAAATAATTACAATCAGAAAGACAAAAGTTGAAGTTACTTCCAACCCAGAAGAAATTAAAAAGTTCATTAGAGACTACTATGTACACTTGTATGGAAACAAACATGAAAAACTTAAGGAAATGGAAGAATTTCTGACATCACACAACCTGCCTAGTTTAATACAGGAAGAATTTGAGACCCTAAATAGACCTGTAACAATCAAAGAAATTGACTATGTAATAAGAAAACTACCTTAAAAAAAAGTCCTGGACCAGCTGGCTTTCTAGCAGAATTCTATATGACATTTAAGGAGGAGTTTATACCAATTCTGCTGAAAGTATTCCAGGTGATTGAGAAAGATGGCACTCACCCTAAATCATTGTATGAAGCTAACATCACATTGATACCCAAGCCATGTAAAGATCCAACGAAGAAAGAAAACTACAGGGCAATAACACTGATGAACATAGATGCTAAAATTCTCAACAAGATCCTATCAAACCAAATTCCACAACACATCTCTTTTTTTTTTTTTTTGAGTTGGAGTCTCACTCTGTCACCCAGACTGGAATGCCTTGGCCGCTCCCGGCCACCTCAGCCTCGACCTGCTGGGCTCCAGCGATCCTTCCGCCTCAACCTTCCAAGTAGCCAGAATTACAGGCATGTGCTACCATGCCCAGGTAATTTTTTTTTAATTTATTGTAGAGATGAGGTCTAGCTTGCCCAGGCGGATCTCAAACCCATGGGCTCAGGCAATCCACTCACCTCAGCCTCCCAAAGGTGTGGGATTACAGGCTGAGCCACCAAGCCCGGCAACAAATCTCAAAAATCATCCATCATGACCAAGTAGGTTTCATCCCTGGGATGCAATTCTGGTTCAACATTCATAACACCATAATGTAATTAAATACATCAAGAGATGTCAAAACAAAAACCACATGATTATATCATTAGATGCAGAAAAAGCTTTTTATATAATCCAGCACCCCTTCTTGATAAAAGCCCTTGAACTATTAGGCGTTCGTTGAACATACATCAAAAGAGTAAAAACCATCTATGAGAAACCCTCAGCCTGCATACTCTTTAACAGGCGAAATTTGGAACCATTTCTCTTGAAAACTGGAACAAGACAAGAATGCCCACTCACACCTCCTCCTCAATATAATATTGGAAGTCCTGGCTAGGGATATCAGAAAAGTTAAGGTGATCAGGTGTATCCAAATAGGAAAAGCAGAAGTCAAATTATCTCTCTTTGTGATGACATTATTGTGTACCTTGAAAACCCAAGAGAATCTGTGAAAAACCTCCTTGCATTGATAAAGAACTTTGTGGAAAGTCTCAGGGTAAAAAAATAAATGTGCAAAAGAAAATTGCATTTCCAATAATAAGCAAACTGAACCAAAATAAAAAGCACAATTCCATCCACAATAGTGACCAAAAAATGAAATATCTTGGAATCTTCCTAACCAGAGATGCGAAAGATCTTTACAATGAAAACTATAAAACACTTTTCAAAGAAATCAAAGATGACACAAACAAGTGGAAAATTATCCCATGATGATGAGTTTGAAGAATCAACAATGAAGATGTCCATCTTACCTAAGGTAATCTACAGATTTAATGCAATACCTAACAAATTACCAGCAACATTTTTCTCAGATCTAGAAAAAACAATACAGGAATTCATATGGAAATACGAACTACCAAGAATGGACAGAACAATCCTCAGAAAAAAAAAAGCAGGTTCTATCACACTACCAGACTTCAAAGTTTGCTATAAAGCTACAATAATCAAACAGTTTGGTATTGGTACAAGAACAGGCATATAGACCAATGGAATATAATTAATGTTCCAGTAGCAAAACCTCAATTTCTCAACCAACTCATCTTCAACAAAGCCTCCAACAACAACCACTGGGGACAGGACAATCTTTTCAGTAAACGGTGCTGGGAAAACGCTGATAACATGCAGAAGATAGAAACAAGACCACTATCTAACCCCATACACAAAAATTAACTCTAAATGAATGAAAGACCTAAATGTAAAACCTCAATCTATAAGAACTTTAGAAAATGCAGGAAACATCTTTATGAACGTGGAACTGGCATCCAATTTCTGAGCAAAAACCAAAATGCATGGGTCATTAAGATAAGATAGACAAGTGGGACCTCATTAAACTGACAAAAATTCTGCAAAGCCAAAGAAAACATCAAGAGAGCAGGAAGACAGCCCACAGTCTGGGAAAAAGTATTTGCCTATTCCATGTCTGACAAAGACCTAACATCTATGTCGGTGACCAGCACTGACCAAGGGTGGGTTAGGACCCGCACCAGAGAATCTGGACAGCGAGAAGAGACCACTTGGAGGCAGTTCTTCTGGGAACAGTCTGATCAGGACTGAAGCCAAATTTTATTTGGACTCCTTCCAACGTATATACCATTTTCTATACCCTCCAGCAGTGTGATAATCACTTACTGGGGGCGTACAAGTTCCGTGCTTTACAAACTATGCATCACAAGACCACCACGAGATCTGCAATTTCCAAGCAAACAATTCGAATTCCATGATGCCTGCCGTGCTTACATTAAGGTCACAGGTGCACAATTTCAATGCAAATCGTTCAAAGTGTTTTCCATAATGTTCAATGAATCATTCAAATTATACTCTTTGTTCTATACCCTGATTAATACAAAAAACTTTTCCAAGTTAACTCTAGGTTCAATCCAAGTTCACTGACTCCCAATATTTTTAATGATTAATATTATCAACTTAACACTATACTATAATCTATAAGTTTAGTTAAATGACTTAACTGTCAGTTATACTATTAACCTATTATGATTTAACGTAATGCCTTATAACTCAGTTAAAACTTATTCTTAAACTACCAAACTTTACTATAATTCATATGAGTTTCATATGTCTAAACTTT
>NW_007082634.1:0-313 GCF_000164805.1 Carlito syrichta
TTCTGAACCACAGCTTCCCCCTCAATTAAACCTCAAAACTGCAAAAAGTACAGTCCGCAGTACACACTCCAACCTCAAAAGTGAGCAAAGCCAGATGACCCTCATAAGGAAAAACAGGATATTGCAGAAGTGAAACAAAAGCAACCCCACCTTCCCTCAAAAACAGAATTTAAGAAGGGGAAGGAAAGGGGAAGAGAGAGAAAAATTTACACAAATGAACAAAAACCAAAAGAAGAGTATGGGTCTCTCCCATACCCCTGGGAGGGCAGACACTGAGAAAACTGACTTCGGAATGCAAACAATGAAGAGCCCC
>NW_007082635.1:0-320 GCF_000164805.1 Carlito syrichta
GCTTGGCCGGATAGGTTATTCTTGGTTGAAATTGTTTATCTTTTAGGACTTTGAAGATAGAGCTCCAAGCTCTCCTAGCCCGCAGGGTTTCTGCAGATAAATCTGCTGCTATTTTGATTGGTCTTCCATGATAGGTGATCTGACCTTTCTCTCTTGCTGCCTTTAGGATTTTTTTTTTTTGCGCCTACTTTATTTAGGTGAATTACTATGTTCTAGGAGTTGGTCTTCTCATTTGTTGTCTTGCAGGGGTTCTCTGAATTTCTTGTGTTTGAATTTTTGCATCCCTGATTAGATAAGGGAAGTTTTCTTGAATGATCTCA
>NW_007082636.1:0-29896 GCF_000164805.1 Carlito syrichta
GTTCTGTCTTTTTGAGCTTCTTTTCTATGCTTTTGACAGTTTGGGTTAGTTCTGTGTTTTGGTCTTCGAGCTCTGAGATTTTTTTCTTCTGCTTGTATAATTCTGCTTTCCAGGCTTATTTGTTTGTTATTTATTTCCATCACAGTATTCTTCACTGCTGTTATTTCTGACGTCAGCTCCTTCCTATTTTCCTCTTGTCTCTCTCAATTATTTTAAATTCTCTCTATTAATGTCTTGATATCTGGGTTTGCTGCATGTGACCAGTCATTCTGGGGGTTTTTCATTGTTTATGTTCTGGAATCTGTTTTCTCAATGTCTGATATCCCAGGGGTCTGTGTGAGACCTATATTCTTCTTTAGGTTTTTCTTCTTTGTGCTGTTTTTTCCCCATTCCTATTTTTTCCTTCCCTCCACATCACTGTCTTCTTTAATTCTGTAATTCAGGGGTAGAGGGATTGTTTTTACTTCTCTTTGTTCAATCTCCTATTCTTTATGTATGCCCTCTTACTTTGTTCAATTTTGGAGTTGCATGATAGGTTGGGGGTGGTCCTTTTTGCAATTTTGAGATTTATTTAAGGGGGGAGCTATGATTTAAAATCTATCTGCAGGTCCTGGTATTGGCTGACAGGTGTATGGATAATCTGAAACCCACTTCCCACTGCCTTGGAATCTGTCTGTGCAGTGGGGCTGTAGGTTTACTCCCTGAAATAAAATGTGGTTAGCAGAGGGACGAGAATGTAGAAGACAACGGGGGGATGAGGGAGGTGGAGAGAGAGAGGAATAAGGGAGAAACAGACAAGTGTACCAACAAATGGAGAGAGAGACCTAAACTGAAACAGATAAAAACAATAGACCATGGCTACAGACTAACCAGCTCCCATACAAAAAAATAAAACATACGATGCTGCTAACATACAAGCTAACCAACCACCTTATTGGTGTGCTGTTCTTCTATACAAAGATATGGTTTACAGAGAGGAGAAAATAGAAGAAAAGGAAAAGGAAAAAAAAGGAACAAAACAGTAGGAATAGAATCAAGTCATTAAACTAACAGAACCAATCGAGTACACTCTGAGACTTTTTGTTTAAGTCCAATGTCCTTTCAGCTCTGATTTCTAGCTGTCTTTTCTAGCTGGTAAATTAGTTCACAGTTAGGGTCAGTTGCCCCTGGCCTGCTGTGAAGGTCAGTTTAGATCACCATCAGTTCACCACTCAAGTCTGGCCTGTGTCTGTTTTTCAAGCTTTTTCCTGTTTCGGTGTTGTTACCTTGAATCACCAGCAAGTGGTTCTATCTCAGCTGCTTGCCCCAGAGGGGGTGGAGCCGGACAGGAGTCAGACAGAGGCCGAGATGGAAGCTTGCTTCAGGGCACACGGGAGGAGACCCACGGCTGGCAGGGTGTCATGGTGGCAACAGAGGTGGCAGCAATCCCAGCAGATCTTGCCTGCTGGGGCTTCAAGGACTGAAGTCGTGGATCACCTCAGGCATGGGTGGCGTGATGCACTATGGCTGCCATGGGGGCTGAAGTGGCACCGGTGGTTGCTGTGTCTGTGGCTGCAGTGGCTGTCCAGATGCTGCGATTACCCAGCGGTGGCAATGGCCGAGTTCTGTGTGAAAAGCAGGCTGCCGGCGTTGGGATCCACAGCTCCCAGGGAAAGAGCCAGAGACCCTCTGTGTTCTCCTTTGCAGTGGGTTTCATAGACCAGGCTGCCCCATCACCATCTTGCCAGAAGTTTCTCTTTTTTGTTTTAATCTCTTGAATGTACATTAATCCCTTTTATGAAAACATTTCCCAGCTTATCTCTTGACTTTCCCCTTTTCTGTAGCCTCTTTCCATTCACAGGTTTCTAATTTGCTAAGTCAAGTCAATTTCTTTTTTCTTTTATATATTCAGACTTAGGCACCATGCTAAGGAAAATCATTCCTGTCTTAAGATTAAAAAATATTCTCTTTTTTCCTTTTGAAACTTACATGGTTTGTATCTCCAAATCTTTAATCTTCTTGAAAGTTATTGTTTACTATAGGGGTAATTAGTTATCTAACATATTTTCCCCCAAATTGTTATCCAATTGTAACAGTGATATTTGTTGTTTAGATTTTTCATTAATTTTAAATGTTTTCTATTATCACATATCAAATTCCTATATATTTGTAGCTTCTAGGCCTTTTATTCCACTCCTGATCAATTTGTCTATTTCTGGGCTAATAGTACAGTTTTAGTTACAGTAAATTTATTGTATATAATTATAATTGTTAATGCAATTTACTTGTTATTCCTTTTTCTCTACAGTTTCTAGACATTCTTCTACAATTATCTTTCAAGATAAACAACTTGATCAAATTTTCAAGATAAAAAAGTAACTGGTCTCCATAGTTATTAAAATTTTATTAGCTCTGGATTGAGACAGCCAATGCGAGGCAGCTAGAGTGAGTTTTTCCTATGAAGTAAACCAAAATTTAGTTTTCTCAGCACTGAGAAAGACCAGCAGTACACCCCATGATTCTTCAAAGAAGTGGTAATAGCCACAAAGTGCAAATAAGGGAAAAATCCATTTACCTGAGTTGGAACTGGCCATAATTTTACCTGCACCACACAGTCCACTGGTAACCTCTGGAAACAGTGGTTAAGGTGAGTGAGAGGAATTCAGGAGTCCACAGCTACAGACAGTTTCTGGCTAGGGGAGGGTTGTCTGAGAACACCTGAGGACCTGAAGCCAGCTATAATTTGACATTCACAAGGCAAATTGCTTGGGGGCCAAGGTGGGAAGCTGAGTGGGACTTATAGCAATAACTCTTCTGTGCCTCTCACTCTTCTGTGCCTGTTCTGCACAACAGTGTTACTCCAGGGGCCTGGGACTCCCTCCTAATATCCACTGGGGTGGCCAAGAGTACGCTACTGTGGGGTGTTCAAGCTCCTTCCCCCCACCCCTTGCACTCCCTCAAAGCCTAAAGAACAGAGAACTTGGGTAATCTCCAGATCCTTGCCCTCCATCTAGGTTGGTTGGGTACTTCCTTGGGGCAACACACACCAAGGAAAAAGCCCATAGCCACTATTCCCTGCTAGAAAGAAGTTTATTTCTGAGTTTGAATCCAGACTCAAGGTGTTTCTAAAATGGTTCTGCTCACCCTTTAGGCCTTGCAGTTCACTTTTGTACTCCAGAGTTGTCAGTACCTATACATTAGCCATGTGGCCAGCAAAGCATTGTATAAAACTTAAGTTACAGCTGCATTTTATATTTAGACAGTGACATTTAGAGTAAAGGAAGTTCACAAAGCCTAAGACATCACACATTACAAAAGTTAAACAAATCACAAGATTTATGGGTACATTGCTGCAAATGCTACACAAATCACAAGACTTATGATTACATTGATGTAAAAGTTATACAAATCACAAGACTTACAATTACCCTGATACTATATTGTTCAAACCTCTGACTGTAAAGAAAGGGAGTAAATAGGGATTTAAATCTTTGAGTGTAGTCTGCAGGAAATTCAAGGATCCCCTGAAGCTACTTACTGAGAGTGCATAGAAGACAAGGGGATTCTCAGTAATGTGTCAGGGAATGTGCAGGACCACTTGGACCCTTTGCCATGCCCTTCTCTAGGGGCTGGGGCAATATGGACAGATATAAGCAGGTCTTGTATCATACCCAAATGAAAAGGAATCAGAAAAATAATTCTGACAATATGAGAAAGAGAGTTCTCCAACACCTCCAGAAGACTACATCAACTCTTCAGCAACAAATCCTATCCAAAATGAAAATTTTAAAATCCCAGACACAGAATTCAAAAGGTTGATTATAAAATCAATCAATAAATTTCAGGAGAAAATAGAAAACCAACATAAAGAAATTAAAAAAAAAAAACTCTTCATGACATGAATAAAAAATTCTCCAAGGAGATAGAAATATTAAAGAAAAAAAAGCAAAGATGAAATTCTGGAAATAAAAGAATCAATTAGTAGACTAGAACAAGCAGAAGAAGTGACCTGAGAGTTTGAAGAAAGATTTTTGAATTAACCTAATCAAACAACAATAAAGAAAACAGGATCAAGAGAAAAGAACAAAACTCCCCCCCCAAAAAATGTAGAACTATGTAAAATGTCCAAACCTAAGAATCATAGGTGTTCCTGAGGAAGAAGAGAAAGCACCAGGTTTGGAATACCTATTTGAGAAAATAATGGGGGGAAACTTCCTTGACCTTGTCAGAGATTTAAACATTCAGATACAAGAAGCCCAAAGAATTCCCAGAAGATTTATTGCAAAAAGGTATATAATCATCTGGGTATGCAAAGTTAGTGTGAAAGAAATAATTTTAAGAGAAGTTACAAATTTGCAATTTACAAAAGCATCAAACAACTTAAGAGGTAAACTTATAAGATTAAACAGACTTCTCAGAAGAAATCCTGCAAGCCAGATGGGACTGGGGCCCCATCTTCAGTCTCCTCAAACAGAATAACAGTCAGCCAAGAATTTGTATCCCATAAAACTAAGTTTCATAAATGATGGAGAAATGAAGTTTTTCCCAGATAAGCAAATGCTGACGGAATTCGTCACCAGTAGACAAGCTCTACAAGAAATACTCAAAGGAGCTCTAAATACAAAACAAAAGTTCAAATACACCAATAGAAAATGCTGGAAACCATAAAGCTCACAGGTCTTATGAAACACCAGCACAATAGAGAAAATAAATAAATAAAATGACCAGATGGCAATCAGTATGATGAAAGGAATAATACCTTCTATATTTTTATTCACTCTAAATGCAAATAGTCTCAGTGCCCTACTAAAAGGATTTAGACTAGCAGAATGAATTTTAAAGAAAACACAACCCAAGTTTCTGCTGCCTTCAAGAGACTCACTTAACTGACAAAGACTGCTTTAGACTCAAGATAAAAAGGTGGGAAAAAATATTTTTTCACAAATGGAAACCAAAAACAAACAGGAGCAGCCATTCTCATGTCAGATAAAACAGACTTTAAATTAACAATAATTTAAAAAGACAGAGATGGTTATTATATAGTGAGAAAGGGACCAATACAATGAGAAGACCTAACAATTTAAAATATATATGCCACAACACCAGAACCCTCAGCTTTATAAAACAAATTCTACTCAACCTTAAAAAAGAGATAGTATAATAATCTAATATAATACAATATAATAATAGTGAGAGACTTCAAACTCCACTGACAGCAATAAACAGATCATCAAGGCAGAAAGTCAAAAAATAAATACTGGAGTTAAACTAAATCCTACAGCAAATAGAACAACAGATGTCTACAGAACATACTATACCCAAACTACAGAATATACATTTTTCTCATCAGCACTTAGAAAATTCTCCAAGATATACCATATCTAGGTCACAAATCAAATCTCAACAAATTTCAAAAATTCAAAATCATATCAAACACCTTCTAGGACCATAGTGGATTAAAACTAGAAATTAATTCCAAGAAGAACTCACAAAACAAAACTAAAACATAGAAATTAAACATCTGTTTCTGAATGAATTTTAGATAAAAAATGAAATCAAATGGAAATTGAAAAATTCCTCAAAATGAATGACAACAATGAAACAAATTATCAAAACCTCTAGGATAGAGCCAAAGTCGTGCTCAGAGATACATTTATAGTGTTTAAGGCCTACATCAATGAGACTGAAAGATCACATGTTGACAACCTAACATCACACCTCAGGGAACTAGAAATACATGAACAGACCAAACCAAAAGTTAGCAGAAGAAAAATAATGAAGATTGGCATAAAACTAAATGAAATTGAAATCACAAAAACAATACTAAGGATCAGTGAAATAAAAAGTTCCTTTGAAAGATAAACAAAATAGATAGACTTCTAGCCAGATTAATTTAAAAATAAAGAGAGAAGATTCAAATTAGCTCCATCAGAAATAAAAATGGAGACATTGCAAATGATATGACAGGAACTCAAAAGATCATCTAAGACTATTATAAATACCTCTATTAAAACAAACTGGACAATCCGGAAGAAATAAATAATTTTGAAACATATAACCCCAATCTTTAATTAGGAAGAATAAGAAACCCTAAGCAGACCAATAATGAGTAGTGAGATAAAACAGTTATTAGAAGTCTCCTAACAAAAGAAAGTCCAGGACCTGATAGGCTCACAAACTGAATTCTACCAGCACTTCAAAGAAGAAATGGCACCAATTTTGCTGAAGCTATTTCACAAGATTGAGAAAGAGAAAATCGCCCTTAACACATTCTATGAAACCAATATCACTTATGAACATAGATGTGAAAATCTTTGACAAAATATTAGTGAACTGAATTGAACAGCATGGTAACTTTAAAAACAAACAAACAAACAAACAAACAAACCATGAGCAAGTGGGTTTTATCCCAGGGATGCAAGGGTGATTCAACATATCCAAGTCAATAAACATGATCCACCACATTAACAGAAATAAAAACAAAAATCATATGATCATTTCAATAGGCTCAGAAAAAGCATGTGATAAAATCCAGCATCCCTTCATGGTAAAACCCTCAGCAAAATAGTTATAAAAGGAAAATTTCTCAAAATAATAAAAGCTACGTATGACAAACCCACAACCAGTGTCATCTGGAGAAGAGAAAAGTTGAACACATTTCTCCTCAGAACTTGAAAAAGGCAAGGATGCCCACTTTCACTGTTACTATTCAAAATAGTACTGGAAATCCTAGCCAGAGGAATCTAGCAAGAAAAATAAATGAGTAGCCAAATTAGAAAAGAAGAAATCAAACTATCTCTGTATGCCAATGACATGATCTTACACCTGGAGAACCCTAATGATGCCTACAAAAGACTCCTGGACTTGATTAATAAATTCAGTAAAGTTTCAAGATACAAAATCAACACACACAAATCAGTAGTACTGCTATATGCCAATAACAACCAAGTTGAGAATAAAATCAAGAACTCAATTCCATTTACAATAGCAGCCAAAAAGCTAAAGTACCTAGGCATATATTTAAACAAGGAGGTAAAAGATCTCCACAAGGAGAGCTACAAAACCCAGATGAAAAAAATTTCAGAGGACACAAACAAATGGAGAAACATCTCATGTTCATGGATGGAAGAATCAACATTTTAAAAATGACCATATTACCCAAAGTAATTTATACATTCAATGCAATCCCCTTCACACTACCAATAAAAATTTATACAGAATTAGAAAAAAACAGTACTAAAATTCATATGTAACAACAACAACAGCAAAGCCAGAATAGCCAAAGCAATCCTAAGAAAAAAGAAAAAAGCTGGAGGCTTCAAATTACCTGACTTCAAACTATTCTACAGGGCTGTAGTAGCCAAAACAGCATGGTACTGATTACAAGAGCAGATACATGAACCAATGGAGCAAAATAGAGAATCCAGAAATAAATCTAGATGCTTGTAAATAACTGGTCTTTGACAAAATAGACCAAAACATACACTGAGGAAAGGGCACTCCATTCAACAAATGATGTTGGGAAAATTGTATAGCTACATGCAAAAAAATGAAACTTGATCACTATCTCTTCCCTATACATGAAAGCTAACTCAAGATAAACTAAAGACTTAAATGTCAGACCTGATATCATAAAAATCCTAGAAGAAACCTAAGAAAAACTCTTCTGAATGTTGGCTTATGCAATAATTTATTCCTAAAACCAAAAAAAAAAAAAAAAGTAAAAAATAAACAAATGGGACTTAGTTAAATTAAAAAGTTTCTGCACAGCAAAAGAAATAATCAACAGAGCAAGTACGCATTCTACAGAATAGAAGAAAATATCTGCAAATTATCCATCTGACCAACAGACTAATAACCAAAATCTACAAAAACTCAAGCAAGTCAGCAAGAAAAGGCAAATAACCCCATTAAAAAGTGGGCAAATGACATTAACAGACATCTCTCAAAAGCAGATATACAAATAGTCGATAAACATATGAAAAATTGCTCAACATCACTCACCATCAGGGAAATCCAAATCAAAACCACAATGAGATACCACTTTTCAGCCTTATTAGAAAATCAAAAAACAATAGAGGCTGGCACAGATGCAGAGAAAAGGGAACACTTAGACACCGTTGGTGGGAATGTTAGTTAGAACCAACCGTATGGACCGCGGTATGAAGAGTTCTCAAATCACTAAAAGTAGATCCACCATTTGATCCAGCAATCCCACTAGTAGGCATCTACCAAATGAACAGAGGTCGTTATATAAAAGAGACACCTGCACCTGGATATTCACCTCAGCAGTATTCACAATTGCCAAGATGTGGAATCAACCCAAATGTCCACCAAGTGATCACTGGATAATGAAAATGAGATATATATATAGCATGGAATACTATTCAGCTATCAAAAAGAATGATAATAATGTCTTTTACAGAAACTTGGATGGAATTGGAGAACATTATCCCAAGTGAACTAACTCAGGAATGAAAAACCAAGGACCACATATTCTCACTTATAAGTGGAAGCAATATACAAAGACATAAAGAATGGTATGATGATCACTGGAGACTCAGAAGGGCAAGGATGAAGGAGTGGAGGGTCAAAAAATCACCTAGCAGGTACCATGTACACAGGTGGCTACACTTTAAAGCCCAGACCAAAACTATGTGTACCCCTCAAAGCTATTGAAATAAAAACAGTAAGAATTATTAAATGTACAGCTTCATCTGGAGAGCATCTCTGTAATTCATCATCTTCCTATTCTGAAACATACCATCATTAGAAAATATTGTGAGATATTGAAAGAAAATAATTGAATTTTGCCTTGGCAAAATTATTTTTTCTTTAATTTCTCAAAGAAAGAAAAATAAGATTTTATTATTAATTGACACTTTGGCCCTGCACCTTATTCACATTCCTTGTAAGGTAGTTTGGACCAAGTGGGGATCTGTTTTTTTAGGTTACATCAGTGTGACTAGTCTAAAATCAAAGAAGAATCTGCTCTGGCTATGCCAGATGTCATCAGTCCTTTTCTCCCAGATCTTGCCGCACTGCCCTCTGATGCTTTCACCATAAACCAATACTAAACTCCAAACACTAAATCTTGCCAGTGGAATGTCACATTTCTTCCCTCATTGAGGGTAATATCCAAAGTAAAGCCAGATAAGGTGGGGGGAAAAAGAGAGTCCAGTGAAAGAGAAGAGGCCAAACTTGATGGGGGAAAAAAAAAAGAA
This sequence comes from Carlito syrichta, assembly GCF_000164805.1. Lineage (NCBI taxonomy): Eukaryota > Metazoa > Chordata > Mammalia > Primates > Tarsiidae > Carlito > Carlito syrichta. The sequence continues at coordinate 9,204 of NW_007082636.1, forward strand.
TGAAGTTTCCAGGTCTTTCAAAGCTTCACCCTGAGAAAAAGTGACCAACACAGTACATGTGAATTCCATCAACTGCATCAAACTTCTCTCCACTAGGTTTGAAGCATAGATGTGATGAAAGGGTTCAGAGAAGATGTCTGTTAGAGGTCGACAAGCATTTTTTTTTTTTAATAACAGAAATTTATTTCTCATGGTTCTGAAGCCTGGACATTCAAGATCAAGGTGTCCGCAGTTTTGACCTCTTCCAAGGCCTCTCTCTGACAAGTATTTCTTTGCATACATTGAGAACTTTATACCCTTCAGCAAACTCTTTTTTTTTTTTTTTTTGAGTTGGAGTCTCACTCTGTCACCCAGACTGGAGTGCAGTGGCCGCTCCCGGCCACCGCAGCCTCGACCTGCTGAGCTCCGCAATTCTTCCGCCTCAGCCTTCCAAGTAGCTGGAATTACAAGCATGCGCTACCACACCCGGCTGATGTTTTTATTTATTGTAGGGATGAAGTCTCGCTGCCCAGGCAGGTGTCAAACTCGCGGGCTCAGGCAATCCACTCACCTCAGCCTCCCAAAGGCTCAGGATTACAGGCTGAGCCACCGAGTCCGGCTCCGCAAACTCTTACAGTGTTCTTTATATGTGTTACACATTCTTTGTCAAGTTTATTCCTTGGAAAATTAGCAATGTTGTTGCTATCAGGTACAAAACATTTCTAAAGTTATATTTTCTAAACAGGTTATTTATTAGTAAATAATTTTTATGTTTATTTTTATCAAACCTCATTGACCTCTCACTATTTTGTTTATCTGGAATCTTCTAAGAATACAGTCATTCTCTAGAAAGTAAAATAGTAACATACTTCCTCTTCATTTATTCTAAAATATATTATACTTATAAAAGAGTAATATAACATGCATATACATTTGAAATAATATTAATAATAATTTTAAAATAAAATAAATGCCCGTATACTCCCCAAGAAAATAGAACCTCAATTCCTTTGAAGTTCCTGTGTGTTCCTCCTAGAAGTAGCGACTGCCTTGAATTGTGTAGTAAAACAAATTCCCTTGCATTTGAGTACATGTGTGTATATGTATAATTTTGTCTTGTTTGACTTTCAATTCTATATAAAGGAATCATACTTTACATATCCTGTGACTGACTTTTTAAAAACTTTAAATTAGCAAATAATAATTGTGCATATTTATGGGGTATAATGAGATGCTGCAATCTAAGTATACATTGTAGAAAGATTCAGACTAATTTACATATCTGTCACATCACCAATTTGTCAGTTTTGTGTGATGAGAACATTGAAAATCTATTTTAACAATTTTGAAATATACCAAATATTTTTATTAACTGTGGTTGCCTGCAGTGCAAACAGATCACTAAAACTTATTTGTCCTGTTGAACTGAAACTCTGCATCCTTCAATCAACCATTTCTTCTTTACCCATCTTCTTCTCCCAACCTCTGGTAACCACCTTTCTATCCTATGTTTCTATGAGATTGACCTTTTTAGATTCCACATATAAAAGAGATCGTAAATCATTTGTCTTTTTTCATAGTATATTATTTTCAAAATATGCTCCTGGGCTTATTTGATAATTTATTTACGATTTAAAAAATGCTATTTATAACAAATTGATTTGTATTTTTTTTCTTTTGAGTGTGTGTGTATGTATGTGAACTCAAGTGATGGAGAGTAGAAAATGGGGAGGGAAGGATGGTTACAAAAGGAGAACTTGGCATGGTATAATCTTGAAAAAATAAGTATTCTATACAAATATAGAGCAAAAGTCACCTTTCTCTCTCTCTCTCTCTCTTTTAAATACTAAGTGTGTCTTTCATATATGTACACACATTCCTTGCTCCTTCCCAGAAACCCCCTACAAAAGATCTGCAGAGCAGATAGAAAACATTTGATTTTATATCAGATCCTCAATTTACAAACACAAAAAGTGACTCCTAGAAAGATTAAGTACTTGTCCAAGTTGACTTACATGGTCCCTCCTTCCAACAACATCTGAAAATTGAAAAAGAACAGGTCCTTGTGGGAAAGCTAGTGGAACTTTAAATTAGAGAAAAGAGGTTGACCAGACATTTCATTACAGTCTTCAGATGATGAAGGGAGTTCAAACACGTAAGGATGAGCTGTCCTTTTTGATGCTTGCTCTAGACAGGAGAAGCAAAATGGCTTTAATTAATTCAAGAGGGATTTAGGGCAATAGTAAGAACTCCTTGAATAAATGTATTACAAGATAAGAGAAGCAGCTGCCAAAGGAAATTGTGGAAAAACTTTTCCTGAAGCTGTTAAGAAAAATATAGTCTGCTGCAATTCGGCAATGATTACGATTAGGTTGAACCAGATGAGATTGCTGTTTTTGCCTGGTTCGATCTAAATACATGGAAACAAGAAGATAGGCTTACTCCCAGAAGATCTTGACTTCTATTTTAGCCTTTAATTTTACGTTTCTCTGTAAAATATGTAGCATGGAAATAGACTTATCTAAGAAGGTCAGGATTTAAAACTTACAAGAGATCCTAACTTAAATTAGACTCTTAGTATTTAAAAGCCAGGATTGCTGACATTTTTATTTGTACAGATAGTCATTCCAGAACTGATGATGAAATTGAATTGTTAAAATTCACATTTGGGCTGATGAGTGTCTTTACAGCACCAGGGTATTCCATCTTAGTGAGATCTTTGGCAGTCAAGACCTTCAAGCCAGTGTCAAGTACAATAATTCTATTGATGAGATTTGATATAAATGCTGGTTGAATAGGTTATCACTCTCCCTCAATTTTGGGTTAGACCCCATCAGAAGAGTAGTTGCATGGGAAATTTTCCATGATCAGTGGTTTTGGGGTCTGCATTTATAAGTTATTGCTCAGCTTTGACATCACTACATAAAATTTTCCAGTCTGAAGAACTGCATTGTTCAATTCTACTATGATGTTTTAATATAGCCATCCTTGGATCAGTTTCCATTCCAAGAAGTATTAGATTCCTGAGAACAATAAAAATGGTTAAAAGAGCAAAGAAAACTATTAGTATGTCCAACGAAATTTGGCCTACAGAAGGAATGGGATTCTCTCTTAAATGAAATGACATAATTAACTATTTGTCAGGAACTATGCAAATAAGAAGAACCTAGAATAAATTTCCTGATTTTTTAAATTCACATTGATGTGATAGAACACATCTTCAGGAGGTTAAGCCCTGTATGGCCCTCACATTCCAGAGATTTTACCTTTGCCATTTGCAATGTGCCTGAGATTCCCAGCATGGTACTTCCTATAGAACTTCCTGAATACTCCCATCCATTCTGTTTTTACACTTTTTGGTGTCTTTACCACCTGTTGTTATAACTATGTAACTCAACATTTAATCCTATTAGATCATGTGTTGGTGTGTATCTCAACCTCTTCCACATTGTAAGTTTCTTCAGCCGGGTTTGGTGGCTCAGCCTGTAATCCCACTCTTCTTGGGAGGCCAAGAAGAGTGGATTGCCTGAGCCCACAGATTCGAGATCAGACTGGGCAACTTGGTGAGACCTCATCTCTACAATAAATAAAAAATAAAAATAAGTTGGGCATGGTAGCATGCACCTGTAGTTCCAGCTACTTGGAAGGTTGAGGTGGAAGGATTGCCAGAGCCCAGCAGGTCGAGGCTGCGGTAGCAGTGAGTGTGCCACTGCACTTCAGCCTGGGTGACAGAGTAAGACTCCAACCAAAAAAAAAAAAAAAAATTCCTTCATAATCTCAGTGACCTTTACTTCTACGACTTTATGAGGATGGTGACCTTTGGCATATAAGGTCTGCCAGTTAAGTTCACAAACTCATCCTAGAAAAAGTGCTACATACCTCATTGCTGAGTATCACTAAGCACTCCCCTTGGAAAGCTATGCACGAACACCAGCAACTAGCGTGCCTGTCAAAGCAATGTGGGAACTCTTTTTCTGGAATGGTCATCAGAGTTGTTGTCTTATTTACCCTTGATCAGGTTATTAGCGAGTGTGTTCCAATACAGTTATTTGTTTACTGCCTAAAAACCCCCTCCCAGACAGTGCTGTGTGAGCAGTGGTGCATTGGTGTGATGCAAGAACTCCTTTGGGATCATTTTTGCACACACCTTTCTTATGCCAAGATTTTCAGTTAAAATTTATTTGGTCTGCTATATTTCTCACAGCTGATGTTTTGATGCACAATTCAATGAATTTTTGCAAGGTTTTCAACAGATCTGCTTGTTTGTGGACATCCTGACCTCTCTTCATTACTGGTGCTTTCTCTCTCCTCAGAAAAACGTTTAATCCATTTGGACACTGCCATTTTCTTGATGGCATTATCTCCCTAAACTTGGACTAACATTTCCCTAATTTCACTTCCATTCTTGCCAAACTTAACAAGAAATTTAATGTTTGTTTGTTGCTCTAACTCAAACACCAACATTCTCATGACAACAGCTCTAATGGGCATTCCAGAAAAATAGTTCCAAAATTGCTTTGATGGGAGTACTGGGCACTGGCATCAGTGCATAGCTTCCCAAGGGAAGTACTTCGAAGGTGACCATAGTGATATTCAGCAATGAGGTAACTACCACTTTTTCTAGGATGAGTTCATGAACTTAATTGTCAGATGTTGTAGAAAGTCTAAATTTCTCTATACCTTGTTGCTTCAACTATAAATGAGATTTGAAATTCCCACTCATTCTTTTGCTAAAAGAACTAAATGAGTGAGGTGTTTAAAAGAGTCCCTTGAATAAATTAGATACTTCATGACTGTTCAATTGCTTTCTTGACCTTTTGTGTCAAATGTGGTTTCCAGCACTGTGCTAGGCACATGAATGCTGAACTCATCCTCCTCAACCCTTTACATACACCCAGACATGCGTTTCACATCCAGGCACTCAATCTAGAAATCTCACCTCAACTTTGACCAAAGTCTACCAATTTTGCCTTTACATTTTTTCAGTGTTATCTGCTCCAGGCCACTTTTGGCGCATTACTCCAATTCAAGCCCAGTTTACTGCAAACTTTTTAAATATGGCTACAATTCACTCTGTAAATTACAAATCAGACAAGGTCAGCCTCCTGAATGTGAAATCATTCCATGCCTTCTCATGATATGCAAACTCCTGAAGTGCCCCCAAAGCCCACTGAGAACTGTCTATGGTCTATACTCCCTACTCATTTCCCCACTCCTCTCTGTCTCACAGGATATAATACAACAAAATCACACTCTTACACATCCACTCATACACTCCCCTCCCTGCTCTCTCTTTCTGGAACCTCTATCACCCAGAAGGATCCTTACAGAGTCATACTTCTAGATCATGTAAGTCTTCTGCAGAAACTTCTTCATTGACTTCCCTTTGTTGAATAATGTAGCCCCCCAGGTTCTGCATGCTCTGGCCCTGCCCACCTGTCCAGCCTCAGCTCCCATGAGCTCATCCTCGTTCACCAAGCTCCAGTCATACTGGCTCTCTTTAGTATTCTCAAACTAGACAGACTCATTTCTGACCCAGTTTCTTAAGCACAAACAAGCTACTCCCTTTGTCCAGATCATTCGTCCTTTTACTTCTTGTCTAACATTTACTTGCCCATTCATCAGACCTCAGCCAAAATATTTTCTCAAATAGGCTTTTCTTGCCCCCAGTCTCACTTAAACCTCCTAGATTCACTCATAGCACCAGGATGTTCATTCATTGAAATGATTAGTTATTAATAATGTGCTTATTTGTTCTCTCTTTCTCTCTTTCTCTCTCATTACACTCTAATCTCCATGGGAAGCAGAATCAGACCTGGGTTTTATTTTGTTTCTAACCTCTGAATACATATCACTCACCACAGGTGACATATAATAAATGAATGACTAAATGTATTGCATTTACCACACTACTTTTAAATTATCTGTATTAATGCCTGTTTTCCCCACTACCTGTTTTTCCTTATGTGCTGCAGTGAATATCACATAGTGATGTTCAATACCTTTTATTGAATAAATGCCTAATAAACATGCTGATTAACTGATTAAAAGCTATTATTGTGACCTATATTTGCTCAAGAAATTTCAAGTTTTAAAAACAACAAATCCTTTATCATTTTAATTGACTGTGTTTCATATTTCTAAAATTAGCCTTAAACGAGTTTTATTCAAACTTTTAAGAGAAATGAAGACATAAATATTTCTGTGGCAGTCATTCCAATATATTTAGGAAATTTCTAATTTCTAATTATGTTACATAAGGATTTGCTGAAACTATTTATTCTGTTCATCTAAAAGATTTATTCATCTACTATTGAAATTTTTAAAATGATCTATTCATCTAAAGTTGTTTAGTCCACTCATTTAAAGCTAGCAAAAGGGCTTTATTATTTTGAGTGATTAGCCACTCTGGGACCCTAAAAGTCTTCTGCTGAAAAATTCTTATATTAAAGAAATGTTTCTACATGTGTTCCATCTGAACTACTATTAATATCATAAGTTTACAAAACTGTTTATTGTACATTTTCCAACTTTATTTTTCTACATAAAGTAGTTTATAATATCTTTTTGAAGCATCAAAATTGCATACTTGAATTCAGATATTATTCCAGGGGATGTTCTGGAATTTAAGCTCAAAGATTGGGAAAAAAGTATTGTCCCTAGAGTTTTTACTTTGATAAAGAGAGCAAAATGAACAGTACACACAATTAAAACTTAAACATGCAAATAAAATAATAAGTTACCATGATGAAATGAAGAGTCTTCATCAGATTAAATGTCTTCCAGCAGCTGGAGTTCTATCCCCTAAGGATATACTTATGTGGAGCTGTTGTTCCAATCTGCTTTTCAATGAAGTATCTGATTAATTCTTATTCCTACCAGTTCTACAATTATTTTCCTCGGCCTCCATTTGGGAAAATATTTAACAGTTGCCTGAGCTGTTAAACATTTGGTTAACTTTGCGAAATCTGATTCCACCCTTGAAAATTCTTGTTTTGTTTATATGTGGTGCACATATCTTAAATTTTTTTCCAGCAGAAATTGTCAGTTACAAAGGTTCAGGAGCAAAAGATTTCATGTTTTTTCTCTTTCCTTAGAACTCTTGATTCAACTAAAAATAGAATGATTTTGAAAATTAGTAAGAATTAAGAATTTCAGAATTAAGATTTCGGAACTGCTGACTTTGGAGTGGAGATCTCTTATTTCTAATTTCCCTAAATATTTGTCTTAATAAAATAAATTTCTGTTAGTTAATAAGGGTGATATAACAGATTATAGGGGCATATCTATATACAAATTTTGTAAAACACTAAAGGTTGTGATATGCAACATTATCAAATACTTAGAGTTCTTCTCTTTTAATTAAAAAATTTAATCTACTTATTAATAGAGCTTATCCTGCACGCAAAAAGCCAAAATTAATTTTCCATTGAGGTGACCAGGGTATTGGCTTTATTACAATATAATTGTCATTTTGCTTCAAAATACAAGTATATCTACAGTTAAGTAAGAAAAAATGTAAAAATGTTTTATCTTAAAGTATTTACATCTTTATTATGTAAACTGGTAAGAAAATTAGGCAGGGCATGATGGATCACTCCTGTAATCCTAGTACTTTGGGAGACTGAGGCAAGAGGATCACTTGAGGCCAGGATTCAAGAAAATCTCTAGGACTTTCAAAAGATAAATAGATAACAAAATTTTAAAGCATATAGAATGAACAATTTATAAATAACCCAGAATGAACCTAAAGTTATTATATGCAGAGATATTCTTCAGAGTGTTGATTGTAAGTTTTCAATATCTCTTGTATATTTCAAAATAGCTAGAAAAGAATCATTCAAATGCTTCTAGCATAAAGAGAAGACATATTTAGGGTGAAGGGCATTCAGTTGCACTGATTTGAACTTTACAAATTACATGAATGCACTAAATTATTATATGTGTCTCCCAAAACATGTACAACTATTATGTATCCAAAAAAAAATGAATGAAAATGGGAGATGATCTAAATAAAAAATTAAAATGTGAGAAATAGCTAAGATATTTCTCTATCTTATAGGTATACAAATACATAATATTCTTGAAATATATGTTGATTAAAATCACATTTAGAATAATTGCTAATAATCTGAAAGGATTCTGTTATGTAAATAGAATAATAAAAATATATAATAATATGTAATTATATACAATGAGATCACAAGTCTGTCACAAGTAGACATAAAACAAACACAACTTTACAAAGAGAGAAAACACTGAACCATTAAATCTTTTTTCCTATCATGTTAGTCTAGAAATTGTACATGTAATTCAGCTGATCCAGTTCACCATATCTAGAATAGTTAATGGACAAAAATTTTGTATTGAATATCATTTCATGGGGACTTCTGGCAAGACAGAGATGGGACAGTTCGGATTGTGAGAGTCTCCACAAAAGCCAGCATCCATAAAGACTCTGCATGTGTGGGAGTGTGCTGGTGGGTGAGTGAAAGTCCGTTTGAGGGGAACTCGGGTTCATGCATCCAGGGATCTCCTCTGGAGGTGACTGTGAGCCCCCCATCACCCTTAGATTGTAGCCACTGGCCCACAGGATTGTCTGTCATTCTAGGGACTCTCCTGAGAAGAGCTTGCCAAATTCAGTTGAATCTCATTGCCTGGTGCCTGGCCCACACCACCACCTGTGACAGCAGCAAAGGGTTTGGAGCCCTGATCCAATCTGTGGAGAGAGAAGATGGAGAGAGTTTGAGAGAAGCCACACCCTCAGTGAGGAAACACTGACTATAGCCATTTTCTCGTGTCCTGGGACCAAGCAGAGACCTGCATTGCCCTGCCAAGCTCCAAGGAGCCTCCAACTTGGGACCTAGAGGTAATCTCATCAAACTTGGAGAGATAGACACCCCTGCCCCATGCTGGATTAGACACAGGCATGTCAGATCTGAGTGGGAGACTTGATAGGCAGCACACCAGGTGAGTCCAGATCTGATCCACCACCCTCCCACAATAGGCCTGGGCATCTGACTCACACTGAGAACAAGCATATCAGCCTACCCTGAAAGCAGAGTAGAGGGGTTGGAGATCAGAGCTGAAAGGAAAAAGAACTTAGAGGAGCCACCTCTGAGTGAGTTTTATTTTTATTTTTTGGTCCGTTTTGCTCATTTTTGTTTGTATGGTTTTTTTTGTCGTTTTTTCCTCTCATTCTTTCAGTTTTTGATAATGTTTTCACACTCGCTTTGTTTCTGTTATTTAATTATTGCTTTTTTATACTTTCTTTCTGTGTATGTGTATTTTGGAGGGAGAGTACTTCAATAGGAGTTTTTTTTTTGTCAGTTTGTGTGTTTGTATGATTGTCTCTACATTTTAGTTTTTTTTAAATTTACTCTTTTCTGTCTTTTTTGTCTCTTTGCATTTGTTAGTTGATACATCTGTCTGTTTTTTCCTCTTACTCCTCTCTCTCCACCTTCCTCTCATCCCCCTTTCTTCCCTTTTCTATTCTTTTCCTTTTTCTTACCTCATTTTTGCTTTCCAGGGGGCCCACACACCAGTCAGTGGATACTGGAATCTGCAGATAGATTCCGAACCACAGCTCTCCCCTCAATTAAATCTCAAGACTGCAAAAAAGTACAGGCTTCCATCACAGTCCAACTTCAGAATTGAACAAAACCAGAGAATCCACATAAGGAGGATAAGAGATTGAGAAAATAAAAGTAAAAGTTACCCCCATTCCAGAACAACAGAAATAAAGAAGAGGAGAAAAAAAAGAAGAGAGGAACATCTACACAAATGAAGAAAGACCAAAAGAAGAATCTGGGTCTCACACAGACCCCTGGGAGGTCAGACACTGAGAATACAGACTTCAGAACACAAACAATAAAGAACCCCCAAAATGACTGGTCTCAAACCACAAGCCCAGATATCAAGATATTAATAGAGAAAATAAAAGAAATTGAGGAAAGGCAAGAGGAAAGAATAAAGGCATTGATAACTGAGATAACAGCAATAAAGAATACAGTGAATGAAATAGAAAGCAAACTGATAAGTATGGAAAGCAGACTTAGTCAAGCAGAAGAAAGATTCTCAGAACTTGAGAACCAAAATATGGAACTAACCCAAACTGTCAAAAACATAGAAAAGAAGCTGAAAAAGACAGAGCAAAACCTTTAAGAAATGAGTGATTATTTCAAGAGATAGAACCTAAGATTAATTAGACTTCTTGGGGCAGACTGACAGAGACCACCCAGGAACAAACATTCCATAAAATCCAAGAAAACCTGTCATCTCATCAGTGAGGCAACCATTCAAACACAAGAGATTCAGAGAACCCCTGCAAGATAACAAATGAGTAGACTAACTCCTAGACACATAGTAATTTGCCTACACAAATTAGGTATAAAAGAAAAAATCCTAAAGACAGCAAGAGAAAAAGATCAGACTATTTACAGAGAAAAGCAATTAGAATAGCAGCAGACTTATCCACAGAAACACTTCAGGCTAGGATAGCTTGGAGGCCAATGCCCAAAGTTCTCAAAGACAATCAATTTAAAACAAGAATTACCTACCCATCTAAGCTAAACTTCAACTATGATGGAGAATTAAAATCTTTCCCAGACATCCAATCCCTAAGAGCTTATGCTGCCTCCAGACCAGCTATACAAAAAACACTTAGGAAAGTACTAAACACAAAAGAAAGGGATAAAAGAATGACAATGCCCTTCAAAAGAATGCAGAAAAAAGAATGAAAACACACATGAATCAACCTAAAAATCAAAAGAAAGAAAGCAAACAGCAACAACAGCAACAAACTCTATGAGTCTATCCCTCATGACAGGGATAAACTCTCACATTTCAATAACTAACCTGAATGTGAATGGACTACATGCACCACTAAAAAGACATGGAATGGCAAAATGGATAAAATATCATGAGGCAGCAATATATTGTCTCCAAGAAACTCATCTCACAAGAAAGGACACTCATAGACTCAAAGTAAGAGGATGGGAAACAAAATTTTAGGCAAATGGAACACGAAAGAAAGCAGAAGTCACAATCTTAATATTAGACCAAAAAGAAACCCTTTAAGCTTTTAAAAATTAAAAAAGATACAGAAGGTCACTACATAATTACAAAAGGTTCAAAACATCAACAAGAAATATCCATCCTAAACATATATGCACCCAACATAGGAACACCAACTTTCATAAAACAACTTCTAAGTAAACTTAAAAATGATATTGACTCTAACACCATCATAGATAGAGCTTTAAATACCCCACTCACAACCCTAGACAGATCATCAAGACAAAAAATCAAGCAGGAGATCCAGAACCTCCATGTTACACTTGACCAAATGGACTTAATTGATACCTACAGAATATTCCACCCTAAAACCACAGAATATTCATTCTGCTCATCACCACATGGAATGTATTGACCACATCCTAGGCCATAAATCAAGCATAAACAAATTTCACAATGTTGAAATCCTGCCATGCACCTTCTCAAACCACAGTGGAATAAAAATAAATATCAACACCAACAAAGCTCCCCAAAAGTCCACAGAGACATGGACACTAAATAATATGATGCTAAGCAGCTCCTGGGACAACATGGAAGTCGAAACAGAGATTAAAAGATACCTGGAAACAAATAAAAATGAAGCTACATCTTACCAAAATTTCTGGTATGTGAGAAAACAGTACTAAGAGAGGAATTAATATCTTTACATACATACAGAAGAAAATGGAAAGATCACAAGTTAACAGCCTAAAAAATCACCAAAGGGAACTGGAAAAGCAACACCATTACAACCCTAATTTCAGCAGAAGAGTCCAGATCACCAAAATAAAAGCCCATATTAGGGACATAGAAGACAAAAATATCAACAAAACAAAATCTGGTTCTTTGAAAGGATAAACAAGATTGATGGTCCCCTAGCTAGATTGACTAAGAAAAAGCCTAAATAAACACAATCAGAAATGCAAAAGGTCAAGTCACAACTGACCCCAAGATATACAAAAGATTATCAGAGACTACTATGTATCCTTATATGGAAACAAACTTGAAAATCTAAAGGAAATGGAGGACTTTCTGAAATCACACAACCTCCCCAAGTTGAAATAAGAAGAAATTGAGACCCTAAACAGACCAATAAAAATCCAGGAAATTTACTATGTCATAAGAAAACTACCTACAAAAAAAAAACCCTGGACCAGATGGCTTTCCAGCAGAATTCTACAAACATACAAGGAGGAACTCATACCAATCCTACTGAAAGTATTCCAGGCAATCGAGAAAGATGGAATTCACCACAAATCATTTTATGAAGCTAACATCACATTGATACCCAAGCCAGTTAAAGATCCAAAAAGAAAGAGAACTACAGACCAATATCCTTGATGAACATTGATGCTAAAATTCTCAATAAGATCCTAGCAAATCGGATTCAACAATACATCTCAAGAATCACCCACCATGACCAAGCAGGCTTCATCTCTGGGATGCAGGACTGGTTCAATGCTTGTAAGACCATAAATGTAATTAAATACATCAATGGATGTAAAAACAAAGCCACATGATTATGTCATTAGACATGAAAAAAAACTTTTGATAAAATCCAGCATCCCTTCTTGATAAAAACCCTCGAACTTCTAGGCATACATAAAGAAGAACAAAACCATGAACTTCACAGCAACCAGGATGGAATTAGAGCTTATAATACTGAGTGATCTCTCACAGAAACAAAGAGCTGAGTATCCTATGTTCTCACTCATAAGTGATCTTTGAACAACTACCATATTACTATAAGAAAAGGATTGAAAGTAGCGGGAAACTGCAGGAGGGATGTGGGAGGGTGGGGAGGTGGAATTCATAGCAGTCAATAACTACCTGGGGAAGAGAGGAGCACACCTCATCAATAAGGGTACCTGCACAATGAATATTTGTATACCTAACCCTGAATTGTACCCCACACTTTTAAAATAAAATTTTAAAAATCTAAGCATATATGGAACATACTTCAAAATAGTAAGAGCCATCTAAAAGAAACCCACAGCCAGCATACTGCTAAACAGACAGAAGTTGGAACCATTTCCCCTGAAAACCAGAACAAGACAAGGATGCCCATTCTCACCCCTCCTTTTCAACATAGTTTCGGGAGTCAGAGCTAGAGCAATCAGACAAGAGAAGGAAATAGCAGTATCCAAATAGAAAAAAAGGAAGTCAAGTTATCCCTCTTTGCAGACAACGTGATTCTATACCTCAAAAACCCAAGTGAATCTGTCCAAAACCTCCTTGCACTGGTAAAGTGTTTTGGCAAAGTCTCAGGGTATAAAATCAATGTGCAAAAGATATTGACATTTCTATACACCAAAAACAAACAAACAGAAATCCAAATAAAAAGCATAATCCCATTCACAATTGCCAGAAAAAAAAAATCAAATACCTTGGCATCTTCCTAACCAGAGACATGAAAGACCTTTATAATGAAAACTACAAAACACTGCTCAAAGCAATCAAAGATTAAACAAGCAAATGGAAAAATGTTCCATGCTCAACTTTGCTAAGATGTCCATCCTACCCAAGACAATCTACAATATCCATTAAATTGTCAGCAGCATTCTTCACAGACCTGGAAATGACAATACAGGAATTCATATGGAAACATAAACATCCACGAATAGCCAAAACCATACTTAGCAAAAAAAAAAAAAAAATTAAAAAAAAGCAAAACAAACAAACAAACAAACAAAAACAAGGCAGGAGGTATCACACTCCCAGAGTTTAAACTCTATTATAGAGCTACAACAATCAAACCAGGCTGGTATTGGTACAAGAACAGGCATATAGGCCAATGGAACAGGATAGAGATTCCAGAAGCAAAAACTCAATTTCTCAACCAATCTCATCTTTGACAAAACTTCCACCACTGACTGGGGAAAGGAGAAGCTATTCAGTAAATGGTGCTGGGAAAACTGGCTGACCACATGCAGAAGATTAAAACAAGATCCCTACGTATCACCATACACAAGATCAACGTTTAATGGATCAAAGAACTAAATGTAAAACCTCAAACTATAAGAACCCTTATGGAAATTGGAACTGGCAACCAATTCCTGATCAAAACCCTAAGTGCCCTTGCCATAAGAGATGAGATAGAAAAGTGGGATCTTATCAAACTGACAAGCTTTTGCAAAGCCAAAGAAACCATCAAGAAAGCAGGAAGACAGACCACAGCCTGGGAAAAAATATTTGCCAACTGTATGTCTGACAAAGGTCTAACATCTATGATCTACAAGGAGCTCAAACATGCCAAAAAGAAAAAAACAAAGAGCCCCATTACAAAGTAGGCAAAAGATATGAATAGACAGTTCTCAGAAGAAGATATATGAACAACCAACAGATATGAAAAAATGCTCAGCCTCACTAGTCATCAAAGAAATGCAAATTAAAACTATGCTGAGATACTACCTAACTCCAGTCAGGATGGCTATCATCAATAACTCAAAAAACAACAGATGCTGGAGAAGATGTGGTGAAAAGGGAACACTTCTACACCGTTGGTAGGAGTGTAAACCAGTACAGCCTCTGTGGAAAACAGTGCAGTGATTCCTAAAAGATCTAAAAATTGACCTTTCATATGACCCCACAATTCTCCTACTGAGAATATACCCAGAAGAACTCAAATCACTCTATAAAAAAGATTCCTGCACATGTATGTTTATCGTAGCATTTTTCACAGTAACAAGAACATGGAACCAACCATGCTGCCCAGCAAAAGAAGACTGGTTTTTAAAAATGTGGTACATATACACAATGGGATAGTACACAGTCATAAAGAAGAACAAATTCATGAACTTCACAGCAACCTGGAACCTACACAAATGAAGAAAAAGCAAAGGAACAATATGGGTCTCACACAGACCCCTGGGAGGGCAACCATCAAGAACACAGACTTCAGAACTCAAACAACGAAGAGCCCCCAGAATGACTGGTCCCAACCCATAAACCCAGATATCAAGATGTTAATAGAGAGAATAAATAGAAATGAAGAGAGACAAGAGGAAAGAATGCAGTGAATGAAATAAATAATAAGCTGATAAGCAAGGAAAGCAGAATTAACCAAGCAAAAGAAAGAATTTCAGAGTTTGAGGACCAAAATATGGAACTAACCCAAATAGTTAAAAACATAGAAAAGAAGCTTAAAAAGACGAAACAAAACCTCCACGAGATGACTGATTATAACAAGAGTCTGAAGCTAAGATTAATTGGAATCCCAATTAATAGAGAGACAGAGAGTATGGCTGGAACAAAAATTCCATTAAGTTATCAAAGAAAACTTCCCTCATCTTATCAGTGGCATGACCACTCAAACACAAAAGATTCAAAGAAGTTCTGCAAGACAGCAAATTAGAAGACCAACTCCTAGACACATAGTTATTCACCTACACAAATTAGGTATAAAAGAAAAAATCCTAAGGGCAGCAAGAGAAAGAGGTCAGACTACCTACAGGAGAAGACGAATCAGAATAGCAACAGACTTAACTAAAGAAACACTTCAGGCTAGGGGAGATTCACATCCGATCTTCAAAGTTCTCAAAGATAAACAATTTCAACCAATAATTACCTACCCAGGTAAGCTAAGTTTCGTCAGCGATGGAGAATTAAAATCCTTACCAAACATTCAATCTCTAAGAGTTTTCACCACCTCCAGACCAGCTCTACAAGAAACACTCAAGAAAGTATTAAACACAGAAGAATGAAAAAAAAAGAACAATGTCCTTCCCAAGAATGCAGAAAAAAGAGGGAAAACACACACAAATCAACTCCAAAATTAAAAGAATGGTAACAAACAAATACACAAACAAACAGCAGCAACAAAAACAAACCCTGTAAGAATTTCATGACAGGGATAAACTCACATCTCAATAATTAGCCTGACCGTGATTGGATTAAATGCACCACTGAAAAGAAACATAATAAACTGTATAAAATATCATGATGTAACAATATATTGTCTAAAGAGACTCATCTCAATACAAAGGACACTCACAGAGTCAAAGTAAGAGGATGGAAAACAAATTTTCAGGTGAACGGAACACAAAAGAAAGCAGGAGTCATGATCTTAATATCAGAAAAAATACCCTCTAAGCTATCAAAAAATTAAAAAGATATGGAAGGTCAAAACATAGAGATAAAAGATTCAGTTCATCAACAAGAAATATTCATCCTAAACATATATGCACCCAACTTAGAAACACCAACTTTCATAAATCAATTTCTAAGTAAACTAAAAAAAGATATTGATTCTAACACTATCATAGCTGGAGACTTAAATACACCACTCAACCCTAGACAGATCATCAAGACAAAAAATCAGCAAAGACATCCAGAACCTCAATGTGAGGCTTGACCAAATGGACTTAATTGATACCTATAGAACACTCTGCCCAACAACCACAGAATATACTCATCATCTCCTGGTACTTACTCTAAGATCAACCACATCCTTTACCACAAATCAAGCATAAACAAATTCCATAAGATTGAAATACTGCCATGCAGCTTCTCAGACCACAGTGGAATAAAAATAAATATCAACACCAACAAAGTTTCCCCAAAACCCACAAAGATATGGACACAAAACAGCATGATGCTAAACAACTCCTGAGTCAACATAGAAATCAAAACAGAAATTAAAAGATTCCTGGAAACAAATGAAAATAAAGATACATTTTGCCAAAATCTCTGAGATGCCATGAGAGCAGTACTAAGAGGGGAATTCATATCTCTACAAACATATGTGAAGAAAATGGAAAGATCAAGTTGACAGCCTAACAAATCACCTAAGGAAGATGAAAAAGCAAGACCACCAAAGCCCTGACTTCAGCAGAAGAATCCAGATCACTAAAATAAAAGCCCAAATATGGGACACAGAAGACAAAAATAAGACACAAAAAACCAACAAAACAAAGAGCTTGCTCTTTGAAAAGATAAGCAAGATTGATGGACCCCTAGTTAGAAAAAGAAAGAAAAAACCCAAATAAACACAAGCAGAAATGCAAAAGATGAAGTCACAACTGATCTTGAAGAAATGCAAAAGATTATCAGAGACTACTATGTACACTTGTATGGAAACAAACTTGAAAGTCTAAAGGAAATAATGGACTTTCTGACATCACACAACCTCCTCAGGTTGAAACAAGAAGAAATTGAGATCATAAATAGACCAATAACAATCTAGGAAATTGACTATGTCATGAGAAAACTACCTACCAAAAAAAGCCCTGGACCAGACAGCTTTCCAGTAGAATTCTATAATACATATATGGAGGGACTGAAACAACTCTACTGAAAGTATTCCAGGCAATTGAGAAAGATGGAACTCTCCCTAAATCATTTTATAAAGCTAAGATCACATTGATACTCAAACCAGATAAAGATCCATCAAAGAAAAAGAACTACAGGCCAATATCGTTGATGAACATAGATGCTAAAATTCTCAATAAGATTCTAGTAAACCAGATCCAACAACACATCTCAAAAATCATCCACCATGACCAAGTAGGCTTCATCCCTGGGATGCAGGGCTGGTTCAACATTCGCAAGACCATAAACGTAATCAACAGATGTAAAAACAAAAACCACACAATTGTATCATTAGACCAGAAAAAACTTTTGATAAAATCCAGCACCTCTTCTTGAAAAAAACCTTCAAACATCTAGGAATAGATGGAGCAAACCTCAAAATAATAAGAACCATGTACGAGAAACCCACAGCCAACATACTGCTAAACAGATAGAAATTTGAAACATTTCTCCTAAAAACAGAACAAGACAAGGATGCCCACTCATAGTTTCTTCACAGTTTTGAAAGTCCTAGTTAGAGCAATCAGACAAAAGAAGGAGATCAGGAGTATCCAACTAGAAAAAGAGGAAGTCAAGTTATCCCTCTTTGCAGATGATAAGATTCTGTACCTCAAAAACCCAAGAGAATCTGTCAAAGATCTTCTTTCACTGATTGAGAACTTTGCCAAAATCTCAGGGTATAAAATAAATGTGCAAAAGATAGTCGCATTCCAATACACAAACAGTAAACAAACAGAAACCCAAATAAAAAACACAATCTCATTCATAATTGTCACACACACACACACACACACACACACACACACACACACACACACACACACAATGAAATACCATAGCATCTTCCTACCCTGAGATGTGAAAGACCTTTACAATAAAAACTACAAAACAATGATCAAAGAAAATCAAGGATGACTCAAATAAATGGAAAAATATTCCATGCTCATGGATTGGAAGAATCAGCATTGTTAAGATGTCCATTCTACCCAAGTAAATCAACAGATTTAATGCAATACCCATTAAATTACCAGCAGCATTCTTCTCAGACCTGGAAATGACAATACAGAAATTCATATGGAAACATATATAACCATGAATAACCAAAACAATCCTCAGCAAAAAAGCAAACAGGAGGTATCACACCCCTAGACTTTAACTTTATTATAAAGCTACAGTAATCAAAACAGCCTGGTATTGGTACAAGAACAGGCATATAGACCAATAGAACAGGATTGAGATTCCAGAAGCAAAATCTCAATTTCTCAACCAAGTCATCTTCAACATATCCTCCATCACCAACCACTGGGGAGAGAAGAACCTATTCAGTAAATGATGCTGGGAAAACTGGCTGACCACATGCAGTAGATTAAAACAAGACCCTTACCTTTCCCATAGACAAAAATCAACTCTAAATGGATCAAAGACCCAAACATAAAACCTAAAACTATAAGAACCTTAGAAAATGCAGGAGACGCTCTTATGGAAATTGGAACTGGCAACCAATTCTTGATCAGAACCCCAAGTGCCCATGCCATAAGATATAAGATAGACAAGTAGGTCCTCATCAAACTCACAAGCTTCTACAAAGCAAAAGAAACCATCAAGAGAGCATGGAGACAGACCACAGACATGGAAAAAATATTTGCCAACTGTATATCTGACAAAGGCCTAACATTGAGGATCCACAAGGAACTCAAATGTGCTGAAAAGAAAAACAAACAAACAGCATCGTTACAAAATGGGCAAAATATATGATTAGACACTTCTCAAAAGAAGACACATGAGTAGCCAACAGATGCATGAAAAAATGCTCAGCCTCACTAGTCATCAAAAAAATGCAGATTAAAACCACACCGAGATACCACCTAACTTCAGTCTGGATGGCCATCAGCAATAACTCAAAAAACAATAGAGTGCTGGGGAAGATTTGGGGAAAAAGGAACACTTCTACACTGTTGGTGGGAGTGTAAATTAGTTCAACCTCTGTGGAAAATAGTTTGGTGATTCCTAAAAAATCTAAAAATCAACCTTCCATATGACTTCACAATCCCCTTTCTGAGAATATACCCAGAGGAACTCAAATCACTCTATGAAAGAGATACCTGCACTCTCATGTTTATTGCAGCGTTATTCACACTAGCAAAAACATAGAGCCAACTGTGCTGCCCATCAAACAGGACTGGATTAAAAAAATGTGGTACATATACCTGATGGAATATTACACAGCCATAAAAAGGACAAAATTATGAACTTCGCAGCAACTTGGGTGGACTTGGAGTCTATAATAGTGAGTGATCTATTACAGAAACAAAGAACTGAGTATCACATGTTCTCACTCATAAGCAGACCTTGAACAATTACTGCAATACTATAAGAAAAGGATTGGCAATAGTGGGAAACTGGCAGGGGAGGGGGAGAAGTTATTGGCAGTAATGGGTAGCTGCTAGGGCATACCTCACAACAAGGGGATCTGCATAGTGAACATTTGTATACCTAACCCTGAATTGCACCCCACATCTTTAAAATAAAAAAAAGTTGTTTTAAAAGATTAAGTTCTAACTAGAATTAAAGGCCCAAATAAAACTGGATTAAGCAAAACAGTTTTTAAAAATTTTTTCCTCATATAGAAGTCTTAAGTGGGCAGTCCAGGTATAATATGGAAGCCCCCTGGTGTCAAGATGTCCTGCTTAGTCTACCTTGCTGTTTTGCATGCATGGCTTCCATTCCCAAGAACACAGTCCATGGGATCTGCTGGAGCTCCAGCCATCACATCTACATTCCAGGAAGCAAGGTGGGAGAAAGGAAAAAAAGAAAGGTTTTTTTCCACTTCCCATTAAGGACATTATCCAAATGTTGCACTTCTGCTTACATTCCATTGGCCAGAACTGAGTAATGTGGCCATATCTAACTGTAAGGGAGACTGAGATTATATTATACATTCTGAGATGGCACAAACCCTGAAAAACAACAGCAACAACAAAAGGCAATGAGGAAGTTGAATTACTAAGGGAGGTAGATGTGAAAAATGGATATTTGAGAACAAGTAGTGGTTTCTACAATATGAAGCATCCTTCATTTTGGACTAATACATTAAAACTAAAGTCTGAAGAAAACATGGAACAACAACAAAAAAGATGTCTCTGCCTTGATAATCAGCAAACATGTGTTTTCATTACTGAGATGTCGAGGCAAAACATGATACTGTCCCTAATCCAGTGGATGGGATTCCCTTGTGCCCACATACACTACTGAATTGGAATCAATGAATTTTTAACTTTAGACGACACAGAAGTCAATTTTTTTTTTTTTGAGTTGGAGTCTCACTCTGTCACACAGACTGGAGTGCAGTG
>NW_007082636.1:29916-52999 GCF_000164805.1 Carlito syrichta
CAACCCGCTGGGCTCCAGCGATCCTTCCGCCTCAGCCTTCCGAGTAGCCAGAATTACAGGCATGCGCTACCATGCCCGCTGATTTTTTGGTTTATTGTAGAGATGAGGTCTCGCCAAGTTGCCCAGGTGGGTCTCGAACCCGAGGGCTCAGACAATCAACTCACCTCAGCCTCCCACGGCGTGGGATTATAGCCTGAGCCACTGAGCCTGACTAGAAGTCAATTTAAAAATATTTATTGCACATCTACAGTGTTACTCTGCATATCCCAGAGCTAAGCTGGATACTCTGAGGGGTACAAAAAAAGTCATTAGAAAAAAACGTAAAACACAGTCTATACTCTCTGGAGACTTACAGTTCTTCAGATGAAGAAGAACTGTAAATATTTTGTTGTATTTCTTAATACAACAAAGGTAAACTGAGAACTGAATTCTTCTTCAGATGAGGACGAACTGCAAGTACTTTGTTGTATTTGTCAATACAACAAACGTAAACTGAGGACTGGATTTGCCCAGTCCTTTGCGGTACCTATCACCTTTCAAATCAGCATGTGATTTCTGTGACTATTTAATATTGAGGTTCCTAATCAATAGGTTGAAATCTATCGATACATTTAAACACCTTACCTGATCAATCTTTAATAGTTGCTATCTCCTCAGCTTCTCAAAAGGGAGAAAGTTGAGCTTGCCCCTCTATTTCGGAAATCTCCCCCCACCAATTCATATCCAGCTTGCCCTCATTATTTTGGTCCCTTCACCACATAGGTCTTCTGAGAAATAAGAAGTCGTCCCTCTTCTCAAAAGAGCTAGGACAGGTCTGGTTTCAAGAAATCAGATTTTCTAAAATAATGTGAGCTCTTCAAGAAAACAAAATACAAAAGAACCATTAAATGTGTTTTAACTATTAAAAGAAGTAAGCGAGTGTTCATTCTCTTTATCTGTATGAAAAATTTTCCTTCCTGACAATGAGTCATGTTCACTTTTCTCAAGAGGGAATAAAATGTTCCCTGTAAAAGCATAACTTTTTCTTTCCCATTGTTCTGGATTCATGCCAACATAACAGAAACAGCCAATAAAGAGCTGTGATAACCTCTTCAGGTACCAAGGGATTGTTATCTGAGGAAATCATCTTCCTCCCTGTGACAAGACGTATGAATCCTCAGCAGGGTCACAAAAAAAATTGGGGCCCCCAAGGAGTAGATATCCATCATATACTTTGTTGCCCAAAACAGCAATGGAAACCAGTGGGAACACAATTTTATTAACTCCAAAAAGTTGTACCAATTGGTTTCTTAGGAATAGTACCCAGATTGATGTACATGGAGACAAAGGACTCTCAGTGACAAATATGACAAAATGTGCGAGAAAGACTGTGTTTCTTTGCTTAAGATTATAATATTAAACTTAGGGTCTATAAAATACAGTCTTCACATTATCTACTGGGCCATAGCAGGGAATCATGTATAACAGGGACACAAATTTATTATACACCACGATTTAGACGTGCAAAATTTTATAAATGCAACCGCTTTTATTTTGTTGATAACAAATGGGTCTTTGCCACTTGCTGAGGGTAGGAAAGAAAAATAAATACACATCTGATTTGGTTGAGCTGGTACTTCATGTCTCCAAAAAAGAATACTTAGTCTCAAATTGTTTCCAACCCTGCAGAATTTTGCATTCATTCAAGCTGACTGAGGATGAGGCAAAGGGCCTGACTGGAGTCACCAAGTAGAGGGGTTCTCAGGTGGTTAAGATAGTGTATTTTGGTGCTTCTGGTCTCAGGAGCAGCATCTTTTGTCCTCTGGCTCCAGCTGGAGGCATCGGTGGCTAAATCTGTGGCTACTGTGATTCAAAGTCTATTTTTTAACTTAAGAACTGCTCTGAGCTTTCCAATGGAGGTTTTTTTGACAGTGTGACCTAGAAATAAATAGATATACACCCTGGCTTGGGTTTTCTAAGCTAGGCTCCCATAAAACAAAAAATTCATCCTGGCAACTGTTCCATCTAAGGGAATATACATATTTTGACAATAATTCCTCCATTTGTAGGCTCCCATTAGTATCTTCTGCCCAGGATTTATTCAAGAAAAAAAAAGATGGCTGTTGAATTTTTCTATTTCAACTGAGTGATTTGCTCAGGTCTAAGTGATGGTTACAGATAAAAATACAGAAAAACAGAGCTGAAAGGACTAATCTCTATTTTGCAGGACCAAGGAAACCACGGTTAGATTAACTTAAGTGACTTATTCACGACTACCTATTTAGTTATTGGCAGAGCTAGAATTTGAATCTGGGACCCCTGACAATTAGTTATACCTCAAAAGTTTAAAAAGGTAGTTATCCCTCTTTGCAGATGACGTAATCCTATACCTTGAAAACCCAAGAATATCTGTCAAAAACCTCCTTGCACTGATAAAGGACTTTGGCAAAGTCTCAGTGTATAAAATAAACATGCAAAAGACAGTAGCATTCCTATACACCAACAATAAACAGACTGAACCCCAAATAAAAAGCACAATTTCATTCACAATAGCCACACAAAAAAAAAGAAGGAAAGAAAGAAAGACAGACAGAGAGAAAGACCTTGGTATTTTCCTAACCAGATCAATGAAAGACCATTACAATGGAAACTACAAAACAATACTCAAAGAAACCCAAGAAGACACAAACAAATGGAAAAATATTCCATGCTCATGAGATTGGAAGAATTAACATTGTTAAGATGTCTGTCCATCCTACCAAAGGCAGTATACAGATTTAACACAATACCCATTAAATTATCAACATTTTCTTCTCAGACCTGGAAATGACAATACATAAATTCATATGGAAACATAAAGGACCACAAATAGCCAAAACAATCCTTAGCAAAAGAAACAAAGCAGGAGGTATGAGACTTCAAATTCTACTACAGAGCTACAGTAATCAAAACGGCTGGATATTGGTACAAGAACAGACATATAGACCAATGGAACAGGATAAAGACTATGGAAAGAAAATCTCAATTTCTCAACCAACTCGTCTTTGAGAAAACCTCCATCAACAACCAATGGGGACAGAAGAACCTATTCAGTAAATGGTGCTGGGACTGGCTGATCACATGCAGAAGACCAAAACAGGACCCCTACCTATCACCATACATAAAAATCAACTCTAAATGGATCAAAGACCTAAATAGAAAACCTCAAACTATAAGAATCCTGGAAGAAAATGTAGGAAACACCCTCATGGAAATTGGAATAGGCAACCAATGCCTGACTAACTCTCCAAAAGCAAATGCCATAAAAGATAAGATAGACAAGTGGGATCTCATCAAACTGACAAGCAAAGCCAAAGAAACCATCAAGAGAGTGGGAAGACAGCCCACAGAATGGGGAAAAAATAGTTGCCAACTGTAAATCTGACAAAGGCCTAACATCCAGGGTCTACAAGGAACTCAAACATGGCAAAAGGAAAAAAAACAAACAACCCTATTAAAAAATGGACAAAAGATATGAATAGACATTTCTCAGAAGAAGATATACGAACAGCCGACAGATACATGAAAAATTGTTCAGACTTACTAATCATCAAAGAAATGCAAATTAAAACCACACTGAGATACCACATAACTCCAGTCAGGATGGCCATCTTCAATAACACAAAAAACAACAGATGCCGGAGAGGATGTGGGGTAAAGGGAACATAGCTATACTCTTTGTAGGAATGTAAATTAGTATAACCCCTATGGAAACAGTGTGGCTATTTCTAAAAAATGTGAAAATCGACCTTTCATGTGACCCAGCAATCCCCCTTCTGGGAATATACCTGGAGGAACTCAAATCACTCTATAAAAAACATACCTGCACACACAAGTTTACTGGAGCATTATTTACAATAGCCAAACCATGGAACCAACTGTGCTGCCCATCAAAAGTGGACTGTATAAAGAAAATGTGGTATATTTACATGATGGAATATTATGCAGCCATAAAGAAAAACAAAATTATAAACTTTGCAGCAACCTTGATGGAATTAGAGCCTGTAATACTCCGTGATTTATCACAGAAATAAAGATCTGAGTACCATATGTACTCACTCATAAGTGGACCCTGAACATTTATCATAATACTATAAGAAAGGGATTGACAGTAATAGGACCCTGCCGGGGAGGGGGGAGCCCATAACATCAATAATCGTACCCACACTTAACCTGTACAATGACCAAGTATGTGCCTAACCCTGAATTATACCCCACATTTTTTTTTTTTTGAGTTGGAGTCTCACTCTGTTGCCCAGACTGGAGTGCAGTGGCCGCTCCCGGTCATCGCAGTCTCGACCTGCTAGGCTCTGGCGATCCTTCCGCCTCAGCCTTCCAAGTAGCCCGAATTACAGGCATGCACTACTACGCTCGGCTGATTTTTTGATTTATTGTAGAGATGAGGTCTCGCTGCCCAGGCGGGTCTCGAACCCGCGGGCTCAGGGAGTCCACTCACCTCAGCCTCCCAAAGGTGCGAGATTATGGGCTGAGCCACCGAGCCCGGCTATACCCCACATTTAAAAAATAAAAATAAAATAAAATTTATCTAAATTGCTATCGATTTGCTACAAATTAAATTGAAGTCTATAGTTTTACTTAGCAATGATTAGAACGTTAATATTCATATTATTATCCCTTTTTGGTAGCTAAATTGGGATATGAATGGCCTTCATTAATATGAATTAACTAAAAACTAACTTTCACACAAACATCTGTTTTAAAACCTGAACATTTCTAAAGCAATTGGAGAGACAGACCTTAGGACTTTATCCTGGGTCTTGGTATTATGTTTTTGGAATGCTTTGTTTCAAGCAGCAGCTTTTAATGACACTAAATAAATATTTGTAAGAGTTATTTTATTCTTAAAACATAGAAGAAAAAAGAAAATTCCCAAATAAAATATTCCAAGCCACAATTATACTTTTATTTTAGGTTTTTATGCAGGTCTAACAAGAGGACTACCTGTCTCCCACATTAAAATCCTCTGGAGAAATTCTCCTGTGGAGCTTGTCTCCCAGCCACATCCATACACTTGTCTCTGTGGATGGTACATTTTTACTAGTAATAATAGAAGGTATTGTTCTTTATAGCTAGTCAAGTTAATTATTTGAGAACCCCAGGATGTACGACATGAAAGAATATCTTTATAGATATTCAGAATCCTATATAATATGCCATGGTGAATTATTGACTCTAATGAGAACATCTTTAAAAGACTGAACATTCAAAGGTGCTGGCTGAAGGGTTTGGAGGAGGAGTTTATACATTACCCCAATAATTAGGGAGACAGAGTGGGCAAGAGATTTCTGAAAATTGAACACTTGTCATCTGTGTATCTCCTTTACTGAAGACTCATTAACTGAAGATTAACTTCAGTATCTTATTGACTAACATGCCAATAAATCCTGAGCTCTAATCACTTGCAATGCATGAAATGGACAAACCTGGATTATTGCCAAGGGAGTTGACTAAGTATGGTATGGTTTGGGGGAAATTCATGAGCGTATTTACCTATTGTGTCAGCTATGTGTGTTCTACATTTCTATTTACAAGTTTAGTGATTAAATGTGAACATTTACCATGTAGAGCATTGTGTTAGGTTGATGGGGGATTTCAAAGAAGCAAATAACGTTCTTAAAGGAGTTTGAGGTTTATCTAGAGGCACCAAGCCAAATATACATACATGTGGTTCCACAAGAAAATCGACTCATGTTTCTAAAAGATCATGTTTCTGTGATGATTTACAACATGGAATTGTATCTTTTACCTAATTTCTGACTCTGTCTCATATTCACATCTTGACCAAGTAAACTTTCTTTTAAAAAGATTGTTTTAGCTCTTGCCACATATGCCAAAGGACAAAGAGTATAAGTTTTGTGAAACATAACTAAAATAAGGAAAAGTGTAATTTTATTTTATTTTACTTTATTCATTTATTTATAGTTGGAGTCTCACTCTGTCACCCACACTGGAGTGCAGTGGCCCGTCCAGGCCACCGCAGCCCCGACCTGCTGGGCTCCGGTGATCCTTCCGCCTCAGCTTTCCAAGTAGCTGGAACTACAGGTGTGCGCTACCATGCCCGGCTCATTTTGATTTATTGTAGAGCTGAGGTCTCGCCAAGTTGCCCAGGCGGGTCTCGAACCGAAAAGTGTAATTTGAGACGGCAGTGAAATTTTCAGAAGTACTCCTGATCTTCTAGAATCATTTACATATTTTGTACAAAAGGTTTTTCTGACTGCCTAAGTCAAATTTGTTAGTGTGGTGTGTCAGGCTGCTTCTCAAACTGATTCAGTTGGTTAAGGTCCTAGACGTCACATGGGTGGAACCTATGATATTCAATGATAAAGACTAGTAGAGAAATCAACCTATATATATTTTTCACTACTCAGAAAAGTTTCAAAGATAACTCGAATTTAGAGGTCTTAAGGAAATAAGAAAGAGGGTCTTATGGGATTCTTCATTCATCAGTTTTTACAGCAGTGGCACGAGGATTGGGGATGGGTCTACAGATGTTCAGGACTTGCTGGTTTTCCTCCCACTGGATTCTTCCATCTGGCCACGAAGGGGCTCGGTTCAGCTCCACCCAGACTACCCACAGTTCTCACTAAGGATAGGAAACATATAAAGAATCCAGTCACCCTAACATTTTCTCAGATGGAGGTGGCACAGTAGCAAGGTCTGGCTTGCTCCTAGGCTCTACTATGTATTGCCAAGCCTTCTAGAATCTGATTTCTCCTGATTTTGACCCGTTTTCTAGTACCTTTATGACTAGGTCTTCTAGCCTAAACCCTGGCTGCCCGTTGCTCAAACTCTTGGTGTCTCACTGCTAATGCCCACCCAGACCACCTCACCCACCTATTCTGTAGCCTGAGATGTTATTGCAGATGAAGTCCAAGTACACACACACACACACACACACACACACACACACACACACCCTCACATAATCACATTTTGATATTTTATAGGAGAACAATGATAACTGTGGCAACCTTTGCAATCTCCCTGTGGATTTTTTTGAGAGACTGATGTTTTGTATAGTTTTTTCATCCCAGGAAACATTGGCCTCAAAAGGCAGAAAGTCACTGGCTAGAGAAATTGTTCCTAGAAGGGCTTGAAAATACTATCTTCTTTTAAGACGGCTAGCAAAATATCTTCTGTCACTTCTGGGGTTCTTATGCCCCCTCTGTGCAGCATTCATAGTGTTCAAGTATATGAAGCCTTCACATCATTTGTATGTGGCCCAGCCTCTGTTCTAATTCTATGTATTAGTACAGCTAACTGCAGCTCCCTCGGTGCTGCTGTTTGCACAGCTGGACATGTCGGATAGAATGAGCTCATCCCTTCAAAGATGAGCTTAAAGCCACCATCTAGTAGTGTCTTTCTTTTTAACACCTACCACTAGTCCTCATTGTTCTCAAAAACTGGGTGAGTTTTAATGAAGTCATGTCTTTCAGTGTAACACTGCAGGTGCACAAATGCTGATAAATCTCCTTAACTCACTGTCAGATCAGCATGTTTATCTGCAAGCTGCAGAAAGTATTTAATTAGAAGATATGAAAAGGTCCTTGAGTTTTGTCCTCTGGGCCCCAGAAGCTAATGACTTCTCTGTATCTCCCCAAAGGTTATAATGACTAGTTGCTGATGGTCTGTCTGAAGAACGCATTTAGGGTAGCATCTGGACTTCAAGGTTTAGAAATTTCTTTTAACAAAAATTGTAAAAATAACTTCTAAAGGCCCAGAATACATGTGTGCATATGAAAAGGGAGAGAGAAATGACAACATGGTAAGATGTAGCCAGCTTCTAGAACATTGTTATAAGGAATTTATGCCCAAAATTCTAAA
Organism: Carlito syrichta; assembly: GCF_000164805.1. Classification (NCBI taxonomy): domain Eukaryota; kingdom Metazoa; phylum Chordata; class Mammalia; order Primates; family Tarsiidae; genus Carlito; species Carlito syrichta. The sequence goes on from NW_007082636.1 coordinate 37,780, forward strand.
ATACAAATACCCCTAAGAGACTATTAACATCTTCATGTAAATTAAGTTTAATTACATTATTTCTTCTGAAGACTAAATTTCTGAGGGAATGGAGTTTGATTTGGAAATTAGGAGGAAAATGTTTGAGGAGGGAATGAGTGCTCAGAAGAGGGGAGAAAAGGATTTTGCAATACAGAAGTCTCCCCGGCAAGACAGGGCTGGAAAGATCCCTTCAGAAAGAGAACACGAAGGAGAGCTGTGGGCTCCTAGTGGAGGTCAAAGAGGGAAACTAAGGATGTAAGAAGATTCAAGCAGAGATTAGAGACCCATGGGGCAAGAATAGGGAGAACAGAAAGGAGGGAAGATTCAGTCCCAGAGACAAATAAGTATGGTGGAAAGTGCATTAATTGAGAGCTGACAAATCACTTAACCTCTTAAGTGTGTTTTCATCTGATACTGGAACCTGCCTGCCTGTCTCACCTCATAGCTATTAGTGTAATATACGATCATGCCTTATGAACAACTTACTGGAAAGTGTTTTCAAAAATAAAGCAAATATCTGCCGGGCTCAGTGGCTCAGCCTGTAATCCCGCGCCTTGGGAGGCTGAGGTGAGTGGATTGCCTGAGCCTGCGGGTTCGAGACCCGCCTGGGCAGCGAGACCTCATCTCTACAATAAATCGAAAGATCAGCCGGGCGTGGTAGTGCATGCTTGTAATTCTGCACTCCACTGCACTGGAGTGCAACCACTGCACTCCAGTCTGGGCCACAGAGTGAGACTCCAACTCAAAATAAATAAATACATACATAAATAAAGCAAATATATATATGTAACGCTCCACTAACGTAAATTATCACAATTCTTACTTTCATTCATCTGGCGGCTTGCTGTGTACTGCATACAATCAACACAATAAAGTCTCTTCACTCAAGTTTCCCAGAGTTCAGTGGAGAAGACAGGTGAGTAAATAAATATCCACAACCCAGCACGCGGAAATACTTACCGTAAAGAGCACAGAGGTAAGGAAGAAGAGAGACCTCTTCTCTAAGGAAAAATTGAGTAGGGCTTTTCAGAGGAGGGAACGGTTGAGGTGGGTCTTGTTTGATTAGTTCATCAGAGAGGACAAAAGCAGAGGGAATAGCAAAGGAAAAGGCCGTCGGCCGTCATCCTCATGCTGCCAATCTGTGCAGCTCAGCACTGCTTGGTCCAAAGAATAAAAAAGCACAGGGATGGCAAATCTTAGAACCAACTCACCTGGCCTGATTCCATGCTCACCCTGCCACCCTCAAATGACAATTTGGCTTCCCACTTAGACTTGCCTTCAAGGAAAGTACATGCTAGACAAGGAACTAGAGCATCCAGTCCACTTGATGACTGTATCTCTCATTGTAAATTAATAAATTAGCATTCTGATCAATGCATTTTTTAAAGTGCAGGAATGAAACTATCACTTATGAGGCAGATGCAAAGGAAACAGGTGAAAATTCACCAGGAGATTATCCTTCAGGTTGCCTATTAGGACAAGGACAGAACAGCTGTGCAAATACCACCCAGAAATGAGCTCCTGACAACGCCATATTACACAGCATAGCTTCTCCCCACATGACATGCTCCCTCTCACATTTCTTCTCCATTGTTATAATACCCTGAAATAGCCTGGCCAAGAGTCAGCATCAAATGTCAGTCATCCTAGATTCCTGGGAACCCAGGTCTGGAGGGAAGGATACACCCATTTTACCAAATCCTTTATATTTCCTGTTACAGGCTGAATTGTGATCCCTGAAAAGTGTATGTAGAAGCCCTAGTCCCCAGTACCTCAGATTGTGACTGTATTTGGAGAAAGAGCCCTTTAAAAGATAATCAAGGTCACATGAGGTTATTAGAGGGCCCTAGTTCAATCCGACTGGTGTCCTTATAAGAAGTTATTAGGGCATAGATACACACAGAGAAAAGACCCATGTGAAGGCACAGTGAAAGGATGGCCATCTGTAAGCCAAGGAGAGAGGCCTCTGAAGGAACCAACCCTATTGACTTGACACATCTTAATTTTAGACTTCTAGCATCCAGGTCTGTAAGAAAATAAATTTCTGTTAAGTTATGGTACTTTGTTATGGCAGCTCTAGCAAACTAATACACTTCCTTTCAGGTTCTTACTCCAAACACCCCAAATGGAAAGTGTCTACCTAGGACTTTCAACAACCTGGAAAGTTGTCTGCCGTCATCATCAGGAATGCAATTGAGTCCTTCACACTTATTCTTACTCCATCTACTCGAGTGGGTAGCTTTGGAGTTCCATTCATGGTAAGCATGGTCTAGTCTTACTAAAGTAATTAAAGACATGATGTCTGAGGCATGAGGGCTTAAAAGTATAAGGCTTGTACAAACTGCACGAAGTCCTTGACACAAAGTGAAGGATTTATTTAAGGAAAGCACAAAATGTGTGATTATCCTAACTTTGTCCTGAAATTTTTTAAAGTTCCTGTAAAAATCAATATCTTATTGGGCAGGTGGGCCACAGAGACTCAGATTACTATCTAGCTAATTCCTGAAAATATAAACCCTGGAAGATTCACAACTCTTCTGAAAAACTTCTATGCCTCTCTTATTTAATGATTCATTTCTGAGTGGGTGTGGTCTGTCAGTTCTCCATTTATGATTTTAAGATTTGCTTGTACACAAGGGTGAGTTCTTTTCGTGGGCTATCTCAGTGAAAATCAGTTAGTAGGCAACTAGAACTGGGGTCAAATCTGTTTCATTTTTTATCCCTTGTCTTCACTTTTTTTTCTCATTTCCTTTGTGAGAAGCAACACTAACTTTCTTTTCTTGTAAAAATCGCCATCCAATATATACTGATGTGGTTCATTAATATTGATGATCTGTTAAAGTGTCCCTTTTCATTTGTGCTGAAATATACCAAATTTAGGGGTAAAATTTTCTTAATTTCCAACACTCTGTACCTGCTGCAATTCAGTCAGACCCTTCCCCACTAAAAATATTTCTGTTCCATCAGCAGTTATAAGTCATGTGGATAGTATGCACCTCGAAATGATGTGATGGAAATGGTTTTTTACTTGCATGATCTTCCTCACAAAAATACGTAAGTCTAGTCTTATCCTGAGAAAAACAGGAGACTAATCCTGTACCCCCAAGTGAGGGAAATTTGACTAAAGACCTGACCAGTATTTCTCAAAGTTGTCAAGGTTATCAAAAATAAGGAAAGATTGGGAAACTCACAGTCCAGAGGAGGCTAGGGAGACAAGAGAACTAAATGTAATATGGACAGAATCCTGGAACAGGAAAAAAAGGTAAAAATGAAGGAAATCTGAATAATGTATGGGCTTAGGTTAATAGTAATTTGGAGTCATATTACTAATGACAGTACTAGTGAGGGAAACTTGGTGCGGGGCATATGGGAACTTTCTGTACAATCTTCACAATTTTTCTGTAAATCTAAAACAAAGTATTTTTTTGTTTTGGTTTTGGTTTTGGTTTTGGTTGGAGTCTTACTCTCTTGCCCAGTTTGGAGTGCAGTGGCATGCTCAATGTTACCACAGCCTTGACCTGCTGAGCTCAGGAGGTCCTTCTGCCTCAGTCTTCCAAGTATCTGAAGCTACAGGTGCACACCTCCACACCCAGATAATTTTTTGATTTATTATAGAGATGAGGTCCTGCCAAGTTGACCAGGCTGATCTTGAACTCCTGAGCGCAGGCAATCCTCTCACCTCTGCCTCCCAAAGTACTGGTGTTACAGGTGTGAGCTACCACATGCCCAGCCAGTAAAGTTTATTTTTGAAATGTTTAACTCTTCCCACAGGCCGTGGTTGTCTGTAACCAATCTTCTTCAGAATTCTAGTGTGTAGCTCCCCTCCTCTTCTGATTCCTTCTCCCAGGGAAACTTCTGTACATATTTCATGCAAGTACTGTACCTTTCAGTAATAACAGCTATTAATTCCTGACAGTCATTTGAAGATCGCTGCTCCCTCTTCTCTTTAAAACATACCTTGGTGGGGGTTTCATGTCATCATCTTCTCCCCTGCACAGCACATGACTCTTGTCTTGATGTTTTCTCCATCGGGATAAGAACAACGTCAATTCCTAAGGCAGCTTTCTCACAGCAGAAGCCTAAGTTTTCATTAAATAAAGCCCTTTGGGGCCAACATTCAACTGCCAGAGGTAGCAGAGAGATGCCAAAAGGCCCCACACTAAATCAGAGTGAAGGAAATCGATACCAGGGAGAGTGGAACATATGTGATTTCAGCCCTGAGCATTAGAGTTCTGCTGCACCAAAGGCATCCAGATGCATGCCACCTGGGACCCAAAGTCCCTAAAGAGAGTATTATTTTGCTGTTAAATTGTTTGGGTTTCAGTTTTTTGTCTTTGGTTTTTTTTTGGTTTTTTTTTTGGTTTGGGTTTTTGCTTTCCTTTGGTTGCTTTTTGACGAACCAAACACCAGTGCATGTTTGCAGAAAAAACCCGTTGGCCTTGATATTTAACTGACACTAGCGTTAGCTTGTATTCAGAGCCACACAGACCTTGCTCTTCATTCATTATTCAATAGGAGGAATACAATTAGTCTGAAGATGGTTTTTAGACCCAAACACAAAGAAAGGCCCACATATCTGAGAAAGAATAATTCTATTCTCCCTATAACTGACAGAAGATGGAGCAAGCGGCAGACAGCAAATCAATATACTACCATCCTCCTCAACACCAGGCTTAAGGGGAACCTTTGCCTCTGCTCAGAAAGTAGGGCAAGATAAACTTGCCCAGCAAATATTTACTTAAGGGAGTCCTTTTTACTTTGCAAGTCATTGATTTAGAAAGTATATGAGTGCTAAGGGAAAGAAAGCCTATGAAATTCCAGTAATGTACGCTCAGCACAAAACAAAGCTAATGCTGGGGAACAACTGATCTTCTGGTCTGTCCAGAAAAAAGAAAACTTAAACCTTCTTTCCAGGTAGGATTCCTGGAAACCCTCCAAGAAGAAAAGAAGTGAAGGTAAGCCAAGCACAGAAAGACAAACATCACAAGTTCTCACTTATATATGGGAGCTAAAAAAAAGTGCATCTCATGGAGGTACAAGGTAAAATAATAGATACCAGAAGATAGGAAGAGAATGGAGAGGAAGGGTGAAAGGAAGTTGGTTAAATGGGCACAAAATACAGTTAGATGGAAAGAATAAATTCTAGTATTTGATAGTACAGTAGGAAAATATGATTAGAAATAATTTATTGTATATTTCAAAATAACTAGAAGAGAAGAATTGTAATGTTTCTAAGACAAAGAAAACATAAATGCCTGAAGTGATAGATATCCCAATTACCCTGATTTTATCATTATATATTGTATATATGTATCAAAATATCACACGTATGCCAAAATATATACAACTATGATAGAGCACATTAAAAAATACCAAAATAAAAAAGAATTTACCATAACAGAATTGTTATTAGTTACATGTGTATATATATTTATTTGTGTGGAAATAAGATGTTTTCATTTATATCAAATAATGATCAATAAAATTCATAAGTTTACATAACTGCATCATATGATCAGGTCACTGCACAATAATTTTATTTCTTAAATAATACTACCATTTGTTGAATGAGACTATTAAATGATAAGGACTCCTTAGTTCAGTCAAACCTCATAAGGACTCTATGAAGTATCACTTATTATTCTCTTCACTTTATAGATGATCCCAGTAGGATCAGAGAAAGTAAATAATTCCCCTGAGGACTCACCACTAATTAGAAAGAGAGCTGGGATTTGAACTGATGTCTCTTGGGACCCAACAGAAAGCTACCATACTAAGGTTCTGTCTTCCTAACCCATACTCTAATTTACTTTAATGCATAAGCCTTCCCACCATCTCCAAGAGGCTATTAGGAGCCCTGCAACTCAAGTTTTCCACTCAGCAACTGCTGAAACAGATCTTTCCTACCAGAAGAAAACATACAAGAGTAGGGAATACTTATGTGGCCTGCAATACAAGGCCACCATCTCCTCCAAATAATTGCTGGGAATTCTACAACAATAATTTGTAATTAAAAACAAAAATTATTTTCCAGCCAAAACTTCAGAGCCATTAAATCAGTGGTCCTCAAACTTTGCCCTGCTTCAGAAACACCAGACCTGCAGGTTGGCCGAGCTCGGTGGCTCAGCCTGTAATCCCAGCACTTTGGGAGGCTGAGGAGAGTGGATTGCCTGTGTCCGCGGGTTCGAGACCCACCCAGGCAACTTGGCAAGACCTCGTTTCTACAATAAATCAAAAATTAGCTGGGCATAGTGGCGTGCACTTGTAGTTCTGGCTGCTTGGAAGGCTGAGGCGGAAGGATCACCGGAGCCCAGCAGGTCGAGGCTGTGGTGACTGGGAGCGTGCCACTGTACTCCAGTCTGGGCGACAGAGTGAGACTCCAACTTAAAAAAAAAAAAAGAATCATCTGGTCAAGCCCCAGAACCATGAGAGACACCAATAAAAAAATAAAATACTGCAGGTTACTGGGCCCCATCCCTAGAAGTTGTGTTTCCATACTTTGAGATAGAACTAAAAAATCTACATATTTGGTGGATTTGAAACCTTGGTATGATTCTGCCAACTCTCCACCTTCCTGGGATGAGCTCTCAGTCCCTGCTGTTTCCTGTCTCCTTGTAGCCCAGTCAAACCAGCCTCACCCTCTCCAAACCTGCCTCACAACCATTGTCACCTAGGGCAGCAGTTGGTCATATTGAAGGAAGAGGTTAGATCTGCCTTCCTCTGCCTGGTCAGAGGCACTGGGCAGTGCCTGGCTACTAGCGCAGAAGGCATTGGAGTTAGGTGCAAGCCTCATGGCCTCTCTGGGCTGACATCCTTAGTCTGGGCTGACAGTGCCACAGTGCATTCTGCAGTTGACTCTGCCATCCAGACATAAAGATATCAGTGAGACTCTTGTTATTCTGCTAAACTATAAATGTTCAAGTGGCTGTGTTATAGGCACATCCTAAAGGAGAAGCAACTTGAGCTGAGTAACTCCTCTAAAATGAAAAGATTCTCCAAAGTTTTGCAAATGAGCTTTGAATGAGGCTCAGAGACTTGTTTTGGCTATTGAAGTGATCACGAAGAAAAAAGATATTTGAAAAACTTGAATTTCACCACAACCTGTATGGACCTAGAGTCTATAATACTGAGCGATCTATCACAGAAACAAAGAACTGAGAATTCCATGCTCTCACTCATAAGTGGACCTTGAACAGTTATTGTCATACTATAAGAAAAACACTGGCTGGAGCGGGAAACTGCCAGGGTAGGGCGGAAATGCGGGATTGGCAGTAGTGGGAATCTGACGGGGTGACAGGGGTCATACCTCATCAACAAGGGTGACCTGCATAATGAACAGTTATATGCCTAACCCTGAATTGTACCCACATCTTTAAAATTAATCTAAAAAAAAGAAAAACTTGAATGAAACTTTTAGTACTGTCTTCCTTTCCACCATGGCCAATTCATCTACAAGTGTACTTAATGATTTATGTGTGTCTTTATGGTTTGAAGAATATTCTAGAAGAGTGTTTCTCAAACAATTAAAGTGATATAAATCATTTGCATATTTTGTTAAATTGTAGATTCTGATTCAGTAGGCTTGGAGTAGAACCCAAGTGTCTTCACTTCTAACAAGATTCCAGATGATGGTGATGCTGCTGGTGGATTCTAAATCCTTGCCCCCAAAATATGGTCTACAGACCAACAGCATTAGCAGTCTAAAAGTTTGTTAGAAATTCAGAATTTCTGGCCCAACCCTAGACCTACAAAAATAATCTGCATTTTAGCAAGATCTCCGGAAGATTCTCACATTAAAATGTGAGAAGCAATATCCTAGACCTTCTGAATCATATCTTCTTTCTTCCATTCCTCTGCTTTCCAAAGCAACAAGATGAGGATCTTCCAATGGGACTACTGGTGACTGTACCACGTTTATAACCTAGTAGGTCTTAGGAAAGACACATTCAACATTACTTTACTCTTTATTCCGACTCTGCCACCCATGTCGCAGGGTAGCAGAAGTACTGGCTATGGCCCAAGACTCATCTATAGTTAAAATTTTCCATAAAGTGTTAGTAGAACAAACAGTCTCATTATATAGGTGTCATGGAGTGCACTTGATTGGGATCAAATTTTCTCTGACCCATCAGACTTTTTCTGTGAGTAGCTGCAAGTTATGCATGCACTTAGAGAATAAGTAAATACAACAGAAGAGGTACACAATTTCTGCAATTCAGTATTAAATGAGTATATTTATGCTACTTGCTTTTAAAAGTTGTCTAGCACAGTAGTCGGGAACACACAAAGGCTCCAAATACAGACTGCCTGGATTCAAATTAACTTACAAGCTGTGTGACCTCAGACAAATTACTTAACCTCTTTGTGCCTCCATTTCCTCACTTAAAACAAAAATGATAACAGTGCTTACTTCGTAAGGTTTTATGAGTACTAAAGGTGTAAAGCCTTTGGAATCATGTCCTGCACATAGCAAACTTTGCAAAGATATCTCAATGTAAACTTGGAAATATGACTAAATTTTAAGATTTCTTTTTCTTCAGGGCCCCAAAATTTTTATAATTTTGCTTAATTGAATTTGTTACACTGCAAAGAGGGACATATTTTGCATTCCATAAGAGAGGGAAAAGACCCCATCTCAAGTGTCAGGAGCATCTCAGTAGTTATTACAGCAGTTCACATATCTACAAGAAGCTTGAAATCAGGCCAGCAACCTGTGGCCCAAAGGCCCTGAAGGTGAGAATCTGAGTCTACCTCTGCATTTCATTGCCATTCACCTGCCAGAGGAGGGAAATTCAAAATACACCTCCAGATTCCCACATAAGCAGAAAGTCTTATCAGTTTAAAAACAATTTTATTTTACTATAATGTCCAGAGACTGTTATTTTCTGAATAGCTAAGCATCTATCAAAAGCTGCCAAGGTACTGTGCAAGATGAAATTTAAAACTGAGTATTACTGGGTGTAGTGGTTCAAACCTGTAATCCCAGCACTTTGGGAAGCCATGGCAAGAGGATTGCCTGAGCCCAGGGGTTCAAAACCAGCCTGGATAACTGGTGAGACCTCGTCTCTACAATAAATAAAAAATCAGTTGGGTGTGGTAGCACGTGCCTGTATTTCCAGCTACTTGGAAGGCTGAGGCGGAAGGATCACCTGTGTCCAGCAGGTCAAGGCTGCAGTGGCCGTGAGCAGTGTGCCACAGAGTGAGACTCTGACTCAAACAAAAAAAATTGAGTATAGCAATTAAATATCACTCAGTAAACTGGCTAGGATCAGTGCAATAAAGTAGATTATACAAATGCTGCTTTCCACCTAAATGAAAACCTAAGGGGAAAACCCATGTAAAAGAGATCTTCAGATTTCAACATCCCTTTTCCACCCAAGATATTGAAAATAGGATCAAATATACACAAGATGTCTGCCACACTTACAGACTGCTCAGATGCCTGTCTGACTCAGCTGTCAGTTCTTCTTGTGTTTCATCAGTTATTTCTTTGTTTTGCCTGGATGGATGCTGGTAAACTCCTCAAGGTGTGCTCCTGGGCAGTAATAAGCATTTGAGATTTTTCCTTTCTGGTCCTTACTTGGCTGTCTCTGGACCAAAACTGATTTGAAAGCAAGAAAAAACTGCTAAAAATTTCATGACATTTAGATTTTTAAATAGCACATGGTGGTGGCTCAATAGATTTGCTTACCTTCCATTAAAACCTATTAATGTTCTAGCATTTTCTTATCCATGAGATTCATTTTGACTGGTGTGTGGTGACTTGTAGAGTGCTTCATTATAGCTCGATGCAATATGCCATGCAAACCATTAAAAGCGAATTTGCAAGAGTACAAAAAAGAAACCTTTGTAGACAAGGGCCAATTTGTTTAGAAAGCAATACACTGTAAGAGCATTCACGAAGTGGCAAGCATTATTTCAGATTCAAGCAACGTGGTTTTCTCTCCTATTTTTAAATACCAAAAAGAGTATGGGGAGAATCATTTCTTTGTGACAGCAGCATTGGTTTCTGCCCTTATTTTTTGCCGTGATAGCTCCAGTTAAACTGTGTGAACAGCCCTGTGGGTTTGTTGTTGTTGTTGCAGTTTGCCTTGGATAAAAATCCATAAATCTGTTTGTCTGGGATCCTTTGGAGAATCTTTTATTCTCTCTGCCTCAGTGTCTTTGTATTCACAAACTCTCCAATATCAAATGCACAGGGTTGTTGGGAGAGGTGGTGAGATCTAATGAATATAAGTTTTTATAAGTGAAAATGATTACTCAAGAGAGCACAAATAATTATTTTTGTTGATATTAAAGCAGGTGCATGTGCAATCTCAAGATTCGCCCATTATTTTTCCTAATTGATTGCAATTTAATGTGGTTTGAATTAATCCTCTTACTATTTACATATATACCCTAGATTCAAGCTCCAAGATAAACACCTTTGGATGACAGTTTCTCAGTCTCAGCAATGTTTACACATTGCACCGGACAATCTTTTTAGAGTGGGAACTGTTTTGTGAGTTACAGGATTTTTCACAGATCCTTGACCTCTACCAGTTAGGCGCCAGCAGACTTCCCCTGACCTAGTTGTAACAACCAAAACTGTCTCCAGACTCGGTCAAATGTCCACTGGGGGACAAAATCACCAGATAGAGAACCACTGCTTTGGAATTTAGCAAACCAATCTTGCCTTTGGTTGCACTTATCACATGTGGAGAACAGCAAGACAATTCAGCTAGTGAAAGCTACAGAAACAAATGGGCATATGCTAAGAACATATCACAATTTGCACAACATAGAGATTAGCAAAACCTGAAAGCGAATAGCAATTACTAAAGTCAAAAATGAGGCTAAAGCTATCGACAGAAATTTTAGAGCAAGAATAGGAAAGTAGTTCAAAAGAAGTCCCCAGAACTGTGAACGCACATCCTAATCGTGGAAAATGCTACCCCATTTCATGGACCAGAAAAGAAGAAAAAGAGAAAACTACCCAGGACAGAGTTGGTCCATAGGAAGAGGATGACACAGAGGGGAAAGAGCTCTCATGTTGAGCTGAGGGTAGCTAAAGAGGGAAGAGCAGAGGGCAAAATAATACATGGGGTATTAAAGAAGAGTAGAGAAAAGATGAGAGAAAAAAGGCCAGGAAGAAAGCAGAATTGACAGTGAATGTAGAAGAAAGAAATAGGGGCAAAGCCTAGAGATGTAAAGATAGGCCTTACTTCTGAAACTGGGCAAGCATCAGCCTACCTGAATCTCTGCTCTGGCTCCCAGCTCTGTGACTGGTGTAGCCTTGATGAATTTCACCTACCTTCTCACAGGCTCTTCTGTCCATTGGCCCGAGCACTTAGGAGTTAACTGGTTGGAAGAGGAAGCACCTCCTGCTCTGCCCATTGCTCAACCCAGATTCTATTCTTTCCCCCATTCAAATCTAGTTAATTCAGTGGCTCCCGTTTTCAGATGATAGCCATGTTCCAACACAATATTAGACTCATCCAAAGCACAGAATGTATATGCTGGTGATATCCAGTCCTTAGTCTGACCTTCAAGACCCTCCAGATTTTGGCTTCACCCTCCTCTACAACCTTGTCCATTCTCTTTTGTTTCCCAACTGTGCTTTCTAGAAACACGGAGTACAAGATATTAATTGCTGTTATGATCACTCAGTCAGGAATCAGCTCTCTTTAATCAAGGCCTATCAAACACATTTCTTTAACTCTTGTAACATTTAAACACTTAATGTGTTTTATGATGGAATTTGTGTACATTCTGCCTTCCCTGCTAAAGGGTGAGTTCCTGCAGGTAGCACCTAGAAAATTGTGTTAATTCAGTACTGGATGGAGACAAATGGGAAGGAGGTAATTGATTCTAATGAGCCTAAGTGCTCACAGAGGGAAAATGATAAGAGAAGGATCAAGGAAAAAGGGAGAGGAAGAAGAAGGAATTTAAGCAGCATATTTCACTAAGATAAATATAATTAATCTACATGTCCTGGTGAGTCACGTTTCAGACAATATATCAGTGTCGCTAACCACAATGTTTTAAAACTCCTAAAGAAGTAATGTGGAAAATGATGTGGTTGATAGTGTTAAATAATATTAATCTTTAAAAAGAAAAAATTTTAAAGTGGGAGAATAAGAACTTAACACATTCTTAGAAAAATACTGGCAAAGTCAGGCATGGTGACTCATGCCTATAATTCCAGCACTTTGAGAGACTGGCGTGAGAGGACTGTATGAGGCTAAGATCTCACGACCAGCCTGGGCAACATAATGAGACCTCATCTCTAAAATAAAAATTAAAAAAAATTTTAAAATAGCCAAATGCCCAAAGGGCCAGTGGGGTCACTTGTGCCACTGGGTGAAAAAGCAAGACTCTATATCAGGAAAAAAAAGAAAGAGAAAGAAAGAGAGAGAGGGGGAGGGAAGGGGGAGGGAAGGAAGGAAAGAGAGAGAGAGAGAAAGAAGAAAGAAAGAAGAAAGAAAGAAAGAACAAACTTTGGTACAAGAACAGACTTATAGACCAATGGAATAGAATTGAGATTCCAGAAGCAAAATCTCAATTTCTCAACCAACTCATCTTCGACAAAGCCTCCACCACCAACCACTGGGGAGAGGCGAACCTATTCAGTAAATGGTGCTGGGAAAACTGACTGACCACATACAGAAGATTGAAACAGGACCCCTACCTGTCCCATACACAAAAATCAACTCTAAATGGGTCAGAGACCTAAAGGTAAAACCTCAAACTATAAGAGCCTTAGAAAATGCAGGAGACGATTCCACATCGCACTGTCAGTGCCTGAGGTGAGTTGCAGCTGCTGCCGCCAAGGCAGCCATTACACATCACACAGCCTGTGCCTGAGACAATCCATGACTTCAGACCTTGAAGCCTCTGCGAGCATGATCTGCTGTGGTCTACTACCACTGCATGATCTGCTGTGGTCTACTACTACATGACGTCCTGCCAGGCCGTGGGTCTCCTCCCATGTGCCTTAAGGCAACATCTCCCTCCATTTAGGGGCGGGCAAGCAACTGAGATAAAGACCATCTGCAGCGAGGGATAACGTCACCTGCTGGCAATTCAAGGTAACAACACTAAAAGGGGAAAAATGGAAGCCTGACAGACACAGGCCATATCTGAGTGGTGAACGGGGCAGTGGTGAACGGGGCAGTCGTGAACTGAGTGATGATCTGAACTGCTCTTCACTACAGGTCAGGGACAACTGATCCTAACTGTGAACAAACTTACCAGCCTGAAAAGACAGCTAGAAATCAGAGCTGACAGGACATTTGACTTAAACGAAAAGTCTCAGAGTGTGCTTGATTGTTTCTGTTAGTCTACTGACTCGATTCTATTCCTTCTGTTTTGCTCCCCCTTTTTTTCCTCCTTCTCTTCCCTTCTTTTCTTCTCTCTGTAAACCATATCTTTGTATAGAGGAATAGCACACCAATGAGGAGGTTGGTAAGCTTGTATGTTAGTAACATTGTATGTTTTAGGGTTTTTTGTATGGGAGTTAGTTAGTTTGTAGCCATGGTCTATTGTTTTTATATGTTTCAATTTTTGTCTCTCTCCATTTGTTGGTACACTCGTCTGTTTTCACCCTTACTCCTCTCTCTCTCTCCACCCACCTTTTCCCCCCACTGCCTGCCCTATTCTCTTCCCTCTGTTAACCGCATTATATTTCAGGGAGTAAACCTACAACCCCACTGCACAGACAGATTCCAAAGCAGTGGGAAGTGGGTTTCAGGTTATTCATACACCTGTCGGCGGATACCAGGACCTGCAGATAGATTTTGAATCACAGCTCATCCTTAAGTAAATCTCAAAACTGCAAAAAGGAACATCCCCAACCTACAGTGCAACTCCAGAATTGAACAAAGTAAGAGGACATACATAAAGAAGAATAGGCGATTGAACAAACAGAAGTAAAAACAAACCCTCCACCACTGAATAACAGAATTAATGAAGACAGTGATGTGGAGGGAAGGGAAAACAACAACAACAAAAACCCACACAAATGAAGAAAAATCAAGAGAAGAATATAGGTTTTACACAGAACCCTAGGAGGTCAGACACTGAGAAAACAGACTTCGGAACACAAACAATGAAGAGCCCCCAGAATGACTGGTCACATGAAACAAACCCAGACATCAAGACATTAATAGAGAGAATTTAAAAAATCGAGGCGAGACAAGAGGAAAATAGGGAGGAGCTGATGTCAGAAATAACAGCAGTAAAGAATACTGTGATGGAAATAAATAACAAACTAATAAGCCTGGAAAGCAGAATTAGACAAGCAGGAGAAGAAATTCGGGGCTTAAAGACCAAAACACAGAACTAACCCAAACTGTCAAAAACATGGAAAAGAAGAAAAGACTGAACAAAACCTTCAAGAAATGAATGATTACTTCAAGAGACCGAACCTAAGAGTAATTGGCCTTCCTGAGGCAGAGAGAGAAACAGAGGTCACACTGGAGCAAACATTTCGTGAAATCATTCAAGAAAACTACTCTCATCTCATCAGTGATGCAAAAATTCAAACACAAGAGACTTACAGAACCCTTGCAAGACAACAAATGAGAAGATCAACTCCCAGACACATAATAATTTGCCTAAACAAAGTAGGTATACAAGAAAAAATCCTAAAGGCTGCAAGAGAAAAAGGTCAGACTACCTACCAGGGAAGATGAATTAGAATAGCAGCAGATTTATCTACAGAAAAGCTCCAGGCTAGGAAAGCTTGGAGCCCTATCTTCAAAGTTCTAAAAGATAAACAATTTAAACCAAGAATAACCTACCCAGTCAAGCTAAGCTTCATCAGTGAGGGAGAATTGAAATCTTTCCCAGATATACAATCCCTAAGAACCTACGCTGCCACCAGACCACCTCTACAAGAAACACTTAAGAAAGTATTGAACACAGAAGAAAAGGAAAAAAGAAGAACGTTCTTCACAAGAGTACAGGCAAAAGATTAAAAACACACATGAACCAACTCCAGAACCAAAAGAAAGACAACACACAAACAGAAAGAACAACACTCTGTAAGAAAATTATGATAGGGATCAACTCTCACATTTCAATAATTAGCTTGAATGTGAACGAACTAAATGCACCACTGAAAAACATAGAATGGCAAAATGGATAAAATATCACTAGGCAACAATTTATTGTCTTCAAGAGACTCACCTCACTAGAAAGGACACTCACAGACTCA
>NW_007082636.1:53637-59651 GCF_000164805.1 Carlito syrichta
CTAACAGTATGATGCTAAACAACTCCTGGGTCAATGATGAAATCAAAACACAGATCAAAAGGTACCTGGAAACAAATGAAAATGAAGAAACATCTTACCAAAATTTCTGAGACACCATGAAAGTTGTTGTAAGAGGGTGTAAGAGGGGAATTTATATCCCTACAAATGCACATGAAGAAAATGGAAGGATCACAAATTAATAGCCTAACAAGTCACCTAAGGAAGCTGGAAAAACAAGACCATCAAAACTCTAATTTCAGCAGAAGAATCCAGATCACCAAAATAAAAGCCCAAATCCAGGACATAGAAGACAAAAAGATAACAGAAAAAATCAATGAAATAAAAAGCTGGTTCTTTGAAAGGATAAACAAGATCGATGATCCACTAGCTAGACTGACCAAGAAAAAAAGAGAAAAAGCCCAAATAAACACAATCAGAAACACAAAAGATGAAGTCACATCTGATCCTGAAGAAATACAAAAGATCATTAGAGACTACAATGTACACTAGTATGGAAACAAACTTGAAAACCTTAAGAAATAGAGGATTTTCTGACACCACACAACCTGCCTAGGTTGAAACAAGAAGAAATTGAGACCCTAAATAGACCAATAACAATCAAGGGAATTGACTACATGTAAGAAAACTACCTACCAAAAAAAGCCCGGGTCCAGATGGCTTTCCAGCAGAATTCTACAAGACATTTAAGGAGGAGGTGATACTAATCCTACTGAAGGTATTCCAGGCAATTGAGAAAGATGGAATTCTCACCAAATCATTTTATGAAGCTAACATCTCTTTGATACCCAAGTCAGGTAAAGACCCAACAAAGAAAGAAAACAACAGGCCAATGTATTTGATGAACATAGATGCTAAAATTCTCAACAAGATCCTAGCGAACCAGATTCAACAATGCATCTCAAAAATCATCCATCATGACCAAGTAGGCTTCATCCCTGGGATGCAAGGCTGGTTCAACATTTGTAAAACCATAAATGTTGTTAAATACATCAACAGATGTCAAAACAAAAACCACATGATTATATCATTAGATGCAGAAAAAGTTTTTGATAAAATCCAGCACCACTTCTGGATAAAAACCCTCAAACATCTAGGCATACAGGGAACATACCTGAAAATAGTAAAAGCCATCTACGAGAAACCCACAGCCAGCATATTCCTAAATGGACAAAAATTGGAACCATTTCCCCTTAAAACTGGAAAAAGACAAGGATGCCCACTGTCACCCCTCCTGTTAAATATAGTATTGGAAGTCCTGGCTAGAGCAATCAGACAAGAGAAGGTAATCAGAGGTATCCAAATAGGAAAAGAGGAAGTCAAGTTATCTCTCTTTGCAGATGACAGGATCGTGTACCTTGAAAACCCAAGAGAATCTGTCAAAAACCTCCTTACACTGATAAAGGACTTTGGCAAAGTCTCAGGATATAAAATAAATGTGCAAAAGACAATCACATTTCTTTACGCCAATAATAAACAAACAGAACCCCAAATAAAAAACACAATTCCATTCACAATAGCCACACACACACAAAAAGAAATACCTTGGCATCTTCCTAACCAGAAACGTGAAAGACCTTTACAATGAAAACTACAAAACACTACTCAAAGAAATCAAAGATGACACAAACAAGTGGAAAAATATCCCATGCTCATGGATTGGAAGAATCAACATTGTGAAGATGTCCATCTTACCTAAGGCAATCTACAAATTCAATGCAATACCCATCAAATTACCAGCAACATTCTTCTCAGACCTAGAAAAAACAATACAGGAATTCATATGGAAATACAAATGACCAAGAATAGCCAGAACAATCCTCAACAAGAAAACAAAGCAGGTGGTATCACATTACCAGACTTCAAACTTTACTATAAAGCTACAATAATCAAAACAGCTTGGTATTGGTACAAAAACAGGCATATAGACCAATGGAATAGAATTGAGATTCCAGAAGCTAAACTTCACTTCTCAACCAACTCATTTTCGACAAAGCCTCCACCACCTACCACTGAGGAGAGGAGAACCTATTCAGTAAATGGTGCTGGGAAAACTGGCTGACCACATGCAAGAATACTCAAACAAGACCCCTATCCTGTCCCCATACACAAAAATTAACTCTAAATGGATCAGAGGCCAAAATGTAAAACCTCAAACCATAAGAACCTTAGAAAATGCAGGACACACCCTTATGGAAATTGGAAATGGCATCTAATTCCTGAACAAAACCCGAAACCCACAGGCCATAAGAGATAAGATAGACAAGTGGGACCTCATTAAACTGACAAGCTTCTGCAAAGCCAAAGAAACCATCAAGAGAGCAGGGAGACAGCCTACAGACTGGGAAAAAGTATTTGCCAACTCCAGGTCCAACAAAGACTTAACATCTTGCATCTACAAGGAACTGAAACGTGCTGAAAAGAAAAAAACAAACAACCCCATTATAAAGTGGGCAAAAGATATGAACAGACACTTCTCAAAGGAAGACATCCGAGCAGCCAACAGACACATGAAGAAATGTTCAACCTCACTAATCATCAAGGAGATGCAAATCAAAACCACATTGGGATACCACCTAACTCCAGTCAGAATGGCATTGATCAATAACTCAAAAAATAACAGTTGCTGGAGAGGGTGTGGTGAAAAGGGAATACTCCTACACTGTTGTTGGGAGTGCAAACTGGTGCAACCTCTGTGGAAAACAGTATGGTGATTCCTAAAAGCTGTAAATATCAACCACCCATATGACCCTGCACTCCCCCTACTGGGAATATACCCTGAAGAACTCAAATCACTCTACCAAAAAGATACCTGCACACGTATGTTTATCGCAGCATTGTTCACAATAGCAAGAACCTGGAATCAACCATACTATCCATCAAAAGAGGACTGGATTTAAAAAATGTGGTACATATACAAATGGAATACTATGCAGCCATAAAAAAGAACAAAATCATGAATTTTGCAGCAACCTGGATGTAACTAGAGTCTATAATACTGAGTGAACTCTCACAGAAACAAAGATCTGCGTAACACATGTTCTCACTCATATAGCATACCTTGAACATCCACCATAATACTATAAAAAAAAAAAGACTGACAGGTGGGAAACTATGGGGGGGAGGGAAAGGGAGGTGGGATTAACGGGGAGACACCCCTTATCAACAAGGGTGCCTGAACGAAGCATATTTGTATACCTAACCCTAAAATGTGCCCCACAATATCAAAATTAAAAATATTGATATAAAAATAAGAAAAAAGAAAATGCAGGAGACACTCTTATGGAAATTGGAACTGGCAACCAATTCCTGATCTAAACCCCAAGTGCCCATGCCATAAGAGATAAGATTGACAAGTGGAACCTTATCAAACTGACAAGCTTCTGCAAAGCCAAAGAAACCATCAAGAGAGCAGGGAGACAGCCCACAGACTGGGAAAAAATACTCACCAATTGTATGTTTTGCAAAGGCCTAACATTCAGGATCTACAAGGAACTCAAACGTGCTGAAAAGAAAAAAGCAAACAGCCCCATTACAAAGTGGGCAAAAGATATGAATAAAAAGTTCTCAAAAGAAGACAAACAAGCAGCCAACAGATATTGCAATGTTCAGTCTCACTAGACATCAAAGAAATGTGAATTAAAACTACACTGAGATACCACCTAACTCCAGTCAGAATGGTCATCATCAATAACTCAAAAAATAACAGATGCTGGAGAGGATGTGGTGAAAAGGGAGCACTTCTACACTGTTCATGGGAGTGTAAACTAGTACAGACTCTGTGGAAAACAGTGTGGCGATTCCTTAAAGTTCTAACAATCAACCTTCCATGTGAGTTCGCAATCTCCCTACTGGGAATATACCCAGAAGAACTCAAATCACTCTATAAAAAAGATCCCTATACATATATGTTTATTGCAGCATTGTTCACAATAGCAAGAACATACAACCAACCGTGCAGCCCATCAAAAGAGGACTGGATTTTAAAAATGTGGTACATATACACAATGGAATATTAGACAGTCATAAAGAAGAACAAAATCATGAACTTTGCAGCAACCTGGATGGTCTTAGAGTCTATACTACTAAGTGATCTTTCACAGAAACAAAGAACTGACTATCACATGTTCTCATTTGTAAGTGGACCTTGAACAACTACTGTAATACTATAAGAAAAGATTGACAGTAGCAGGAAATGTAGGGTCATGGGTACTGGAGAGTTGGGATTGGCAGTAGTGGGAAACTGCCTGGGGAAGGGGGGTCACACCTCATCAACAAGGGTTGTACAATGAATATTTGTATTCTTAACCCTGAACTTTACCCCACAATTTTAAAATAAAAAATTTAAAGGTTAAAAAAAAAGAAAAGAAAAATACTAACAAAAATAACTTCAATGGCAGTACCAGAGATTGTAAAACTTACTTAAATGGAAGCCATTTACTTGGTGGCCTCAACTATCCTTACAAATAAATAGTCAAGGACCAAGCAATCGAGAACAGTAATCAGCAAGACACTGTGAAGTCAACATAAATTACATAAACTAAAGTTTGTGTCATTTACAAATAGACCTAGGGTTAGAGCCTATTTATCTTCTCTTTATACATACTTCTATCAAGAACTAACAGAAAATATTTTCTAACCTATAGGTATTATGGTAACATTAGAAGGTGAGAAGAGGAGTTTCTGGAAGAATGTTTGGAGCATCAGAAAATATCCTCAGACACAGAATATCCATGATCATGGCCTTCAGAGGCTGATCTCCAGAAAAGCTGCTTCCTACAGAAAATGAGACCATGAAAAGGAAAATCCCTTAACTCTAGAAGAGCCAGCCACAGCTAACAGATCATCTGAGTTGTTCAGTTAAACAAACATCATACACCTTTATGCTGGTCTCCATGTGTTCCCACGCTCTTCACAGATTGCCACATGTAGACTTCAGCCTCAGTTTCTTCTGCTGCTTGGTGGTCTTCTTGAGATTTTCACAGAAAAGTATGTGCTTACACACTCATGGTCAGCTTCCTGGATTCATGTGGCCGCACAACCAGGAATGTGGAGCCATAGTTCTCAGCTGTCACAGCTTGGTGGTTGATGCAGCATGGCAGAGAGGAAGAAGATAGAAAAATCCAAAAAATGTATATGTAAAAATCTAAAAAGGCAGAACCATTAAGAGACATTTACTACAAAAAGACAAACAGTCTTATATATCTTTATATCTCCCAAGGTCACCCCTGCATAATAACAGCAATTCACAGAAATTGGAATTCAAATTTTTAGGTTTGGGTCCCCAGAATCTAGCATGTGGCAAAATAAAAATTTATTTAGATTGCCTTGCTAGAGTCTGGCGTGGCCGTGTGCTCTTTGAGTCGTGGCTGTCGCCATGCTTCCTGGCTTTGGTCCCCCTCCCCCATCTTGGGGAGCTGAATCTTCTCTTTTCCTTCTCTTTCTCTCTCTAATTTATTTTTAAATAACTTTTCTTTCTTAATCTTTTTGTGTGTCGCAATTATTTGCTATTTACTCGGATCTCTGGGTTGCCGGCACGCACCTCCGGTTTGCCAGCCCCGCCAGTGCTGCGCGCCTCCCTGCATCTCTCAACCCTCACCCGGTCCGCCCATACCCTAACATTTTGGGAGGTTCCGCCGAGACATCCGAGATATCTCTCTCTTTCTCTCTCTCATATTTCCTAACTGGTGGCCCTCTGTGGACTGTGTTGGAAACTGGTGGCAATTGAAGGCTCTAGCTGAGGCTACACTTCAGCGTGCAGCTCCAGGGAAAGACTTCAGACCGCTGTGGCCTGACTGGGCGAGGCACTAAGGTTAATCTTTTGCTTCCTTCTAGCCAAGATTTCGGGGTTTCCTCGTGGACCGAGTTGCATCTCAGAGGACAACTGACCGTCTCTGCCTAGGGCTACTCCCTAGGGAGGCAGAAGTCCCCCAAGGAATGTTCGAACCGCCCGAGCCTGCAAGGTGGGAGACAAGTGCTTGGTTTCTTTGGTCTTT
>NW_007082636.1:59694-60505 GCF_000164805.1 Carlito syrichta
CATAAAAGCAGCCCCACCTTCCTCAAAAACAGAATTGAAGAGGGGGAGGGAAAGGGGTAAAGGGAGAAAAATCTACAGAAATGAAGAAAAACCAAAAGAAGAGTATGGGTCTCTCCCAGACGCCTGGGAGAGCAGACACTGAGAAAACTGACTTTGGAATACAAACAATGAAAAGTCCCCAGAATGAAGGGTCTCAAAATGCAAATGTAGATATCAAAACAATAATGGAGAGATTAAAAAGAATTGAGGAGACACAAGAAGAAACTAGGAAGGAGCTGATATCTGAGATAACAGTAATAAAGAATACTGTGAATGAAATAAATAACAAATTGATAAGCATGGAAAGCAGAATTACCCAAGCAGAAGAAAGAATCTCAGAGCTTGAGGACCAAAATATAGAAATAACCCAAACTCTTAAAAACACAGAAAGTAAGCTAAAAAAGACAGAACAAAACCTTCAAGAGATGAGTGACTACCTCAAGAGGCCTAACCTAAGAATAATCGGACTCCCTGAGGCAGAAAGAGAAACAGAGACCACATTGGAACAAACTTTCCACGAGATCATTCAAGAAAATTTCCCTCATCTAATCAGTGATACAAAAATTCAAACACAAGAGATTCAGAGAACCCCCGCAAGACAACAAATGAGAAGACCAACTCCTAGACACATAATAATTCGCCTAAATAAAGTAGGCACAAAAGAAAAAATCCTAAAGGCAGCAAGAGAAAAAGGCCAGATCACCCACCATGGAAGACCAATCAGAATAGCAGCAGATTTATCTGCAGAAACCCTGCAGGCTAGGAGAGCTTG
>NW_007082637.1:0-937 GCF_000164805.1 Carlito syrichta
ATCTAATCAGTGATACAAAAATTCAAACACAAGAGATTCAGAGAACCCCCGCAAGACAACAAATGAGAAGACCAACTCCTAGACACATAATAATTCGCCTAAATAAAGTAGGCACAAAAGAAAAAATCCTAAAGGCAGCAAGAGAAAAAGGCCAGATCACCCACCATGGAAGACCAATCAGAATAGCAGCAGATTTATCTGCAGAAACCCTGCAGGCTAGGAGAGCTTGGAGCCCTATCTTCAAAGTCCTAAAGGATAAACAATTTCAACCAAGAATAACCTACCCAGCCAAGCTAAGCTTCATCAGTGAGGGAGAATTAAAATCTTTCCCAGATATCCAATCCCTAAGAACTTATGCAGCCACAAAACCATCTCTACATGAAACACTCAAGAAAGTACTAAACACAGAAGAAAAGGAAAAAAGAACAACGTTCTTCACAAGAGTACAGGGAAAAGAATAAAATATACACGAACCAACCCCAAAAGCAAAAGAAAGACAAAAAAAAAAAAAAAAAAAGAAAAAACCAAGTGGAAGAACAATAACTCAATAAGAACTCCATGATAGGGATGAACTCTCACATTTCAATAATTAGTCTGAATGTGAATGGACTAAACGCACCACTGAAAAGACATAGAATGACAAAATGGATAAAATATCACCAGGCAACAATATACTGCCTTCAAGAGACCCATCTCACTAGAAAGGAAATACACAGACTCAAAGTAAGAGAATGGGAAACAAATTTTCAGGCAAATGGAACCCAGAGATAGGAGGAGTCATGATCCCAATTTCAGACAAAATGCCATTTAAGCTATCAAAAATTAAAAAAGATACAGAGGGCTACTACATAATGATAAAGGTTCATTCCATCAACAGGAAATATCTATCCAAAACATATATGCACCCAACATAGGTGCACCAACTTTCATAAAGCAA
>NW_007082638.1:0-352 GCF_000164805.1 Carlito syrichta
GGCTCACGCCTATAATCCCAGCACTTTGGGAGGCCAAGGTGAGAGGATTGCCTGAGCCACGGGTTCGAGACCAGCCTGGGCAATTTGGTGAACCCTTGTCTCTACAATAAATCAAAAAACTAGCCAAGCGTGGTGGCACGCGCCCATAGTTCCGGCTACTTGGAAGGATGAGATGGAAGGATTGCCAGAGCCCAGCAGGTCAAGGCTGCAGTCGCTGGAAGCATGCCACTGCACTCCAGTCTGGGCAACAGAGTGAGACTCCAACTCAAAAAAAAAAATTAAAACAGAAACCAAAAAAAAACTCCAGTAGATTGTATAATCAATTGAAGTAGAGTCATTTAATAAAATATTA
>NW_007082639.1:0-895 GCF_000164805.1 Carlito syrichta
GAGGAGAGTCAAGAAGAAACTAGAAAGGAGTTGATATCTGAGATAACAGTAATAAAGAATACTATGAATGAAATAAATAACAAACTGATAAGCATGGAAAGCAGAAATGCCCAAGCAGAAGAAAGAATCTCAGAGCTTGAGGACCAAAATATAGAACTAACCCAAACTCTTAAAAACACAGAAAACAAGCTCAAAAAGACAGAACAAAACCTTCAAGAGATGAGTGATTACTTCAAGAGACCAAACTTAAGAGTAATTGGCATTCCTGAGACAGAAAGAGAGACAGAGACCACACTGAAACAAATTTTCCGTGAGATCATTCAAGAAAACTTTCCTTATCTATTCATTGTTGCAAAAATTCAAACACAATGGATTCAGAGAACCCCTGAAAGACAACAAATGAGAAGACCAACTCCTAGACACGTAATAATTCGCCTAAACAAAGAGGGCATAAAAGAAAAAATCCTAAAGGCAGCAAAAGAAAAAGGACAGATCACCAACCATGGAAAACCAATTAGAATAGCAGCAGATTTACCTACAGAAACCCTGCAGGCTAGGAGAGCTTGGAGCTCTATCTTCAAAGTCCTAAAAGATAAACAATTTCAATCAAGAATAACCTACCAGCCAAGTTAAGCTTCATCAGTGAGGGAGAATTAAAATCTTTCCCAGATATCCAATCCCTAAGAACTTACACTGCCACCAAACCACCTCTACATGAAACACTTAAGAAAGTACTAAACACAAGAAAAAGGAGAAAAAAGAACAACGTTCTTCACAAGAGTACAGGAAAAAGAATAAAATACACATAAACCAATCCCAAAATCAAAAGAAAGACAAAAAACCAAGTGGAAGAACAACTCTATAAGAACTCTATGATAGGGATGAACTCTCACAT
>NW_007082640.1:0-306 GCF_000164805.1 Carlito syrichta
ATCAGGACAAAAAATCAGCAAGGAGATCCGGAACCTCAATGTGACTTTGGATCAAATGGATTTCATTGATACCTACAGAACACTCCATCCAAAGACCACAGAATACACATTCTACTCATCACCTCATGGAACATATTATAAGATCAATCATATACTCGGCCATAAATTTAAAAGGACCGAAATTCTACCAAACACCTTCTTGGATCAAGGTGGAATAAAAATAAACATTGACACCAACAAAGTCCTCCCAAAACCCACAAAGACATGGACACTAAGAAGCATGATGCTAAACAACTCCTGGGTCAA
>NW_007082641.1:0-861 GCF_000164805.1 Carlito syrichta
AAACCCTAATTTCAGCAGAAGAATCCAGATCACCAAAATAAAAGCCCAAATCCAGGACATAAAAGACAAAAAGATAATACAAAAAATCAATGAAACAGAGCACTTGTTCTTCGAAAGGATAAACAAGATCGATGGTCCCCTAGCTGGACTGACCAAGAAAAAAAGAGAAAAAAACTCAAATAAGCACAATCAGAAACACAAAAGATGAAGTCACATCTGACCCTGAAGAAATACAAAAGATCATTAGAGACTACTACGTACACTTGTATGGAAACAAACTTGAAAACCAGAAGGAAATGGAGGACTATCTGACATCACACAACCTACCTAAGTTGGAACAAGAAGAAATTGAGACCCTAAATAAACCAATAACAATCAAGGAAATCGACTGTGTTATATGAAATCTTCCTACAAAAAAAAGCCCTGGACCAGATGGCTTTCCAGCAGAATTCTATAAGACATTTAAGGAGGAGCTGATACCAATCCTACTGAAGGTATTCCAGGCAATTGAAAAAGATGGAACACTCCCCAAATCATTTTACGAAGCCAACATCACATTGATACCCAAGCCAGGTAAAGATCCAGCAAAGAAAGAGAACTACAGGCCAATATCTTTGATGAACATAGACGCTAAAATTCTCAACAAGATCCTAGCAAACCGGATTCAACAATACATCTCAAAAATCATCCATCATGACCAAGCAGGTTATATTCCTGGGATGCAAGGCTGATACAACATTCGTAAAACCATAAATGTTATTAAATACATCAACAGATGTCAAACAAAACCACATGATTATATCATTAGATGCAGAAAAAGCTTTTGATAAAATCCAGCACCCCTTCTTGATAAAAACCGAA
>NW_007082642.1:0-308 GCF_000164805.1 Carlito syrichta
TGGTTTGAGGTTTTACATTTAGGTCTCTGATCCATTTAGAGTTAATTTTTGTGTATGGGGATAGATAGGGGTCTTGTTTGAATCTTCTGCATGTGATCAATCGTTTTCCTAGCACCATTTACTGAATAGGTTCTCCTCTCCCCAGTGGTAAGTGGTGGAGGCTTTGTCGAAGTTGAGGTGGTTGAGAAATTGAGGTTTTGCTTCTGGAATCTCAGATTCTATTCCATTGGTCTATATGCCTGTTGTTGTACCAATACCAAGCTGTTTTGATTATTGTAGCTTTATAGTAAAGTTTGAAATCTGGCAAT
>NW_007082643.1:0-341 GCF_000164805.1 Carlito syrichta
ACCTGCCTAGGTTGAAACAAGAAGAAATTGAGACCCTAAATAGACCAATAACAATCAAGGAAATTGACTATGTAATAAGAAAACTACCTAAAAATAAGCCCCGGACCAGATGGCTTTCCAGCAGAATTCTACAAGACATTTAAGGAGGAACTGATTCCAATTCTACTGAAGACATTTCAGGCGATTGAGAAAGATGGAGCCCTCCCCAAATCATTTTATGAAGCTAACATCACATTGATACTCAAGCCAGGTAAAGATCCAACATAAAAAGAGAACTACATGCCAATATCTTTGATGAACATAGACGCTAAAATTCTCAACAAGATCCTAGCAAACCCGAT
>NW_007082644.1:0-336 GCF_000164805.1 Carlito syrichta
TTAAGAGTCAGGGTCTCCCTCTGTCGCCCAGGCTGGAGTGCAGTGGCTCACTCACGGCCACGACAGCCTCAACCTGCTGGGCTCAGGTGATCCTCCTGCCTCAGCCTCATTAGAAACTGGGACAGCAGGTGCAAACCACCACACCTGGCAAAATTTTTGATTTGTTGTAGAGACATGGTCTAGCCAAGTTGCCCAGGGAGGTCTCAAACCCCTGGGCTAAAGCGATCCTCTCGCCTCAGCCTCCCAAGGTGCTGAGATGACAGGCGTGAACCACCTCACTTGGCTATTGGTCTTTTTTTTTTTTTTTTGAGTTGGAGTCTCACTCTGTCGCCCAGA
>NW_007082645.1:0-372 GCF_000164805.1 Carlito syrichta
TGTGTGTGTGTGTGTGTGTGTGTGTGTGTGTGTGTGTGTGTGTGTGTGAGAAAGAGAGATCTTTCCCCCGGGAATAATTCTAAGACCTTCATCAAGATTCTTAATGCTTGATCACCATCCTCTTCCCAAAATCTTAAGGATCTTGGGCCTACAACCATCAGCTCTGAGTATCTACTTCTAACATCTTTCTTTTCTTTTCCCCAGTGGCTGATACTCAGTCAGGAAATGATACAATAGCAAGATCCTTGCCAGCCTCACAAAAGAATGCAGCTTGAGCCGGGCTCAGCCTGAAACCCGCGCTTTGGGAGGCTAAGGTGGGTGGATTGCCTGACCCCGCGGGTTCGAGACCCGCCTGGGCAACTTGGTGAGACC
>NW_007082646.1:0-1212 GCF_000164805.1 Carlito syrichta
TGCGTCTATAAAGGACAAATATATGGACTTGGCAGCAATTTGGATAGATTTGGAGTCAATGATACACATAGTCTATCACAGAAACAAAGAACAGAATACCATATGATCTCACTCATAAGGGGAGCCTGACCAATTGTAATACTATGAGAAAGTGTTTGGCAGTAATGGAAAACTGTCAGGGGACGGGGATGGGATTGGCAGTTTAGGGAAACTGCTAGGGGAAGGAGGGGCATACATCATCAACAAATTTACCTGTATAATCAATGTTTGTATACCTAACCTGGAATTGTGCCCCACAACTATATAATAAACAAATATTTAAAAAAGAGAAACTTAAGAAACAATCAATGCTCAAAACTCACCTTCATGTCAAAAGGTAGTAATAAATTAACAACCTAAACGCTAGGTTTAAGTTCACATTATGCACTATGTCAAATACATCTTTATCCAACTTGAAAATAATTTTCTTTCCAAATAGGCACAGAGATCACTACACTCTTTTTTGTCTTTCAAATTGAAAATTGAAATTTAAGTTTAATATTTGAAATAAGAGCTGAGGAGACACAGACATAAATGATGATTTCTGAAGATCACTGCAAACAACTGAATCAAATCAACTGAAATTTTCGTGATGAAACATAAAACTAATTTGTAAAACAATATAAGCCAGGCTAGTGAATCAGTAAACATTCTCACAATTATGCTCATGTGCACATTTGGGGTGACCTCAAGTCACAAGTCAATATTTTCTCAAGTGATAAGGATGCATGATTATAGCCTAAAATCATAGTGCCATTAGCACAGTGAGAAAAGGTCACAAATGGTACCAACACATAACTCCCATCGTGTCTTGTCACTCCTGAAAAATTACACTTATTTCTAAAATACAAAGTCAAAAGACAAAACAGTCAATTAAAAATTATGAATCGTTTTCTATTTTAGCAGCTACCAATAAGATTCAGCTTTGTTTTACAGTAACCTTAACAGTTTACAGTAATGTATTATGCAAAAGAATTTACAATGTGCAAATTATTCACACAAATGTTCTTTAGCTAATAACCCCCTACTTAATTTTAATACAACATGATTTATCACATTTCAATTTACTGAAAACCTTCAGTAATTCTGCTGTGGCATAAAAGGATTTGGGTCAGCTTTCTTTAAACAATGAGGTGAATTTGCCATTAAAAGTATTTCCCCCACAAAGGTCAC
>NW_007082647.1:0-955 GCF_000164805.1 Carlito syrichta
GCAATCCCCCTACTGGAATATACCCTGAAGAACACAAATCACTCTATAAAAAAGATACCTGCACACGTATGTTTATCGCAGCATTGTTCACAATAGCAAGAACCTGGAAACAACCATGCTGCCCATCAAAAGAGGACTGGATTAAAAAAATGTGGTACGTATACACGATGGAATACTACGCAGCCATAAAAAAGAACAAAATCATGAATTTCGCAGCAACCTGGATGGAACTAGAGTCTATAATACTGAGTGACCTTTCACAAAAACAAAAATTCGAATATCACATGTTCTCACTCATATAATGGACCTTGAACATCCAATGCAATACTATGAGAAAATGACGGATGGTACTGGGAAACTATGGGGGGGAGGGGGATGGGATTAACAGTAGCAAATATCTGTCTGGGGATGGGGAAGCACCTTTAATCAATAGGGTGCCTGAATGAAACGTCATTGTACACCTACCCTTAACTGTACCCCACAAAACCATAATAAAAACTACTGATTAATGAAAAAAAAAAAAAAAAAAAGAAAAGGAAGGAAATACCTTCATGGAAACTGGCATCCAATTCCTGAACAAAACCCGAAACCCACAGGTCATAAGAGAGAAGATAGACAAGTGGGACCTTATTAAACTGACAAGCTTCTGCAAAGCCAAAGAAACCATCAAGAGAGCAGGGAGACAGCCTACAGACTGGGAAAAAGTATTTGCCAATTCTAGGTATGACAAAGGCTTAACATCCTGGATCTACAAGGAACTGAAATGTACTGAAAAGAAGAAAACAAACAACCCCATTATCATTGGGCAAAAGATATGAACAGACACTTTACAAAAGAAGACATCCGAGCAGCCAACAAACACATGAAGAAATCCTCAACCTCACTAATCATCAGCGAGATGCAAATCAAAACCACACCAAGATACCACCTAACTCCAGTCAGAATGGCAATTATC
>NW_007082647.1:1159-11243 GCF_000164805.1 Carlito syrichta
AATAATACTGAGTACCTCTCACAGAAACAAAGATCTGAGTATCACATGTTCTCATTCATATAGTGAACCTTGAACATCCAACGTAATACTATAAGAAAATGACTGATAGTGATGGGAAACTATGGGGGGGAGGGGAAGGGAGATGGGATTAACAGTAGTAAACATCTGTCTGAGGATGGGGAGACACCTCTTATCAACAAGGGTGACTGAACGAAGCATATTTGTATACCTAATCCTTAACTGTATCCCACTATATCATAATAAAAAATACTGATCAAAAAAAAAAGAAAAAAACAAACAACCCCATTACAAAGTGGGCAAAAAATATGAATAGACAGTTCCCAAAAGAAGCTATATGAGCAGCCAACAGATACATGAAAAAGTGCTTAGCCTCACTAGTCATCAAAGAAACGCAAATTAAAACTACACTGAGATACCACCTAACTCTAGCTAGGATGGTTATCATCAATAACTCAAAAAGCAACAGATGCTGGAGAGGATGCAGCGAAAAGGGAACACTTCTACACTGTTGGTGGTAGTGTAAACTAGTACAGACTCTGTGGAAAACAGTGTGGTGATTCCTAAAAGATTTAAAAATCAACCTTTTATATGTCCCCTACCGGGAATATCCCCAGAAGAAGTGAAATCACTCTATTAAAAAGATACCTGTACACATATGTTTATCGCAGCATTGTTCACAGTAGCAAGAATATGCAACCAACCGTGCTACCCATCAAAAGAGAACAAGATTTTTAAAATGTGGTACAAACACACGATGGAGTATTACACAGCCACAAAGAACAAAATCATGAACTTCACAGCAACCTTAATGAACTTAGAGTCTATAATACTGAGTGATCTTTCACAGAAACAAAGAACTGAGTATTGCATGTTCTCACTCATAAGTGGACCTTGAACAATTATTATAATTCTATAAGAAAAGGATTGGTAATAGCGGGGAACTTCCGGGAGGGTGGCAGGGAAGCGGGATTGGGCAGTGAGAGTCTGCCTGGGGAAGGAGGGGCACACCTCATCAACAGGGGTACCTGCATAATGAATATTTGTATACCTAACCCTGAATTGTAACCCACATCTTTAAAATAAAAAGTTAAAAGTTAAAAAAAAAAGAGAAATGAGGTCTCACCAAGTTGCCCAGGCTGATATTGAACCTGCAGGCTCAGGCAATCCACTCACTTCAGCCTACCAATGTGCTGTGATTACAGGCTGAGCCACTGAGCCCAGCCTAATCACTGTTTTCAAAGATTTGAACCCACCTAGGCCAGACGTTTCCCTAAGAATGAAACAGTTTGGTTTAGGGCAGAGGGTGGCTAAAATGTCATCTGGTACAATTGATTTCGACTCAACTTATTGCACCAGGTGGGAGGAGTATTTGAGAAAAGCAGATTCATTTTCAGACTTTTCTTTTCTGAAGGTGGCTTCAGTGTTAGTGTAACATAGTTTTCATAGGCAATTATGGGTCAGTTTGCTTCTGCTACCTTGCATACACACTAAAGGTTAAATCATCACTTGTGATTGTTGATGATCAATTCTTGTGCTCACTAAGCAATTCCTTTTGGCAGTACAACAAATCCCCTGCTTAGAATTCTTTTTTATTTCCCACTCAATTATATTATGACTGCATTTTTAATGTACAGCAGGAGCTCATGTATTTTGTTTTGCCATTGGAATAGGTGTTATAATCTCCATTTTGTACCTGATGAAACAAATATAGAGAAAATTGGAGAGATTTACTCAATAAGAAGAATTCAGGGTTAGAATGTAAATCAGAAATTGAACAATGGATATAACTGTATCTTATAGATGTATGTTTAATTTTGTTAGAATAAATTCTGCATGGATTTTTAATAGAATCTTTGTCTTAATAATTCACATGTGTCAATCTATGGTTAGACTCTTCTTGAGAGGACACCACACACTGTTCAAAGTGTGTTTATTAGTGGTTATTAATTGTCAGGGTCCATCTCGTGCTTAAAAAACACATTATATAGAATCACAGAAACACCACATAACTTGAACTTTTCCCTTGGAATACTGATGAAGAAACATCTGGTATATTCCATAACATCAGAGCCTCCTCATGCCCTGCCTAATGTCACAGAAGCCATCTATCTCACAATGCTGGGCCAAGGAGTAGATTTTGAGAAACATCATTCAGGTAAATTGGGAATGGGTTCAATAACAGTGAGGAGAAGTATTTTTTCTATAAAAAGGAACAAAACATCATGCATTGTCTTACAAAAATCATCTCAGCTCATCCTCACAATTCTTCATGGTACAGATCTTTATTTTAAAGATGAGGACACCAGGGTTCACAGAGGTTGTCTTGTCTACAGCAAAGGACAGAGCCAGCATTCAACTCAGTTGAGTCCTATGTTAATGCCAATACTCCACGCTGCCCCCAAAACATTGAACTGCTGTTTTTAAAGCAAGGACATTAATGGGGAAAATATCAAAGGAGAACTTAATTGTTGGAGAGAAAAAAACTTAACAGACTCCTCAGACCAATGCTTCTTCCAGAGATTGTCCATTAGCATTTCATTGTCCCACAGGATATATTCATTTAGAGACACAAAACCTGAAACCTCTTAAGAAGAAGTAAATTATCAATCCTGACATATAAAGCATATATCACTTTTGATGACCCTTTTATTAGTAATCATCATGGCTTACTGATGGTCTAAAATGATATGGAAAGTCTAATAGCTAACAGTTATTGTACTTTCATCTCTTAACTGTTGAGGCTTTTGTACTAACCGGAATGCAATTTTTCTGTGCAACTGCAAAACTGAGTAACAGACGGTTCTTCTTAATGTGGGTTGCTCATCAGTGAATTCAATTAAGCGTGGATTGAAAATATTTGAGGACAAAAAATTCCACAAAGTTCCAAAAACCAAACCTTGAATTTGCAATGCAGCAAGTACTATAGTGAATCCACAAGAATAGAGTGATTTGTAGGCATTGTATTTGGTGTTACAAATAATCTAGAAATGATTTGAAGTATGCAATATAAGAAGGCTATATGCAAATACTATACCGTTTTATGTAAGGGACTTGAGCATCCTAGATTCTACTGTCCTCAGGAGAGAGGTGTTCTGAAATCAATCCCCTCAAATACTCAGGGAGACTATATTAAGTTTACCAGTGCTTAAGCTACAAGCCTTCACTCCCCGTTGCTGCGTCCTAAAAGGATTTAAGGGCACAAACATGCCAAACAGCATGAGTTTTAGAGGTTTGTCAACTGACAACTTGGAAATGTTATGTTTTCCAAATATATCATATCTCATTAAAGGGACTCTTGGCAACATTGAAGGCTTCCTTATTTACTGATGAAAATCAAGCCTATTCAAAGAACCTCTCTTTGGTCTTCCTTGAATGATTCCCTCTTTTCTTTTTATTTTTTGAGTTGGAGTCTCACTCTGTCGCCCAGACTGGAGTGCAGTGGCTGCTCCCGGCCACCGCAGCCTCAACCTGCTGGGCTCCAACGATCCTTCCTCCTCAGTCTTCCAAGTAGCTGGAACTACAGGTGCGCGCTACCACGCCCGGCTAATTTTTTTTTTTTTATTGTAGAGATGAGGTCTCGCTGCCCAGGCAGGTCTTGAACCCACGGGCTCAGGCAATCCACTCACCTCACCTCAGCCTCCCAAAACGAGGGATTACAGGCTGAGCCACCAAGCCCGGCTGATTCCCTCTTTTCTAAGACAGGATAACCTGTTCTTTCTCGTAGCATGGATGTGTCCACATCATCAAATATTTCCACCACTATTGTTAATAATGTCTCAATATCCCATTATAGGACTATTATATCTGAGTTGGTCATTCCCCCATAGGAAGACTTTGTGGTTGTTTCCAACTCATTGATATTATAGAGAAAACTATAATGATTATCATTGGAGCCATATAGTTGCAGACATTCAATGAAATTTCTTTAAGATAAATTCTTAAAGAATGGTTTTTGGCCATGCCCACATTATTTTCCATAAGGCTTCCCCACAGTACATTTCTACCAAGGAGCAGGGCTCTCCAGGAGGCACCTACCTTAGAGGTGGCAGTCCTTACACACTTCGTGGCTATTTCTGACCAAGAACATTTTCTTCTCATGGCTTCCAAGACTGGGTCTCCTCCTCCTTGAAAGGAGGACTGGAGAGCCTTGCTCCTCCTCACTCTCAGCCTAAATCATTCTTCCATCCCTACTGGAGGAGCTCTCTCTAGGCTGGCAGGCAGAAGGTCATCGTCTTAGTACACAAGCACAATTGTACTGCCCGCTATCCCCTCCCCTTCTCTAGGCTCTTGAAATGCATCCTCCGGGCTCTCTTAACTTGTACATCTAATAGTTTTACATATTTTGAAGATATATAAATGTCTACTCCCCTCATGCCTCTTGCAAAGACCTTACCTCCCTCGACTCCACTCACAAAGAACTGATCGTTGACCCCTTCTTTCAAAATGATCTTCTGTAGAGGAGATAACTTCAATGGGACAAGGAAGCAGACCTTCAGGTGAGTGAGGAAATAGGTGAGGGATTCATGGGAGGAGCCCAGAGCCTGAGGGAGTTCAGGCCTGAATTAGAAGCTGGGCGTAAAGTCGAGAAGAGCCATCCAGGCAGAGGGAACAGACATAGTGGGAGAGAACACAGCACAGCACAGTAAAGAAGCAGAAGGACAAACATTTGATGTAGCAGAGAAGGAGTCAGTGGGAGTCGGGGCTGCAGGGTGGCAGGCATCAGGGCCAAGGAAAGGGGGGTGTTTGAGTGACCTCTGTGCTAGAAGAGGAGACAAGATGCAGGTACACCATGGGAATGGCCACCCATTGGCCTCAAATATGTCCATGAAAGCACCAAGCCCACCAGGACTCCTGCCTGGGAAAGCTCCATCCAGACACTCACAGGTCCCGCTTGCCCCTCCCTTCCCAATTGTCCCTATATTGGAAGGGGAAGATGCATTGTTTCCTCTCAACCTTGCCTTGAAAATCGAGTCCCGGTGAAGGGTATCCAGTGGAAGGATGAGGAAAAGTTGAGAGAGGAGGGGATGCAGGTTATGTTCTCAGGCAGGGCCTCTCTCCCATGGATGGCACTGTTGGCATATGGGGCTGGCTCATGCTTTCTGTGGCAGGAGAGAGGCTGCCCCGAGCATTGCAGGAGGTTTAGCAGCATCCCTGGATTCTTCCTACCTATTAGACTCCAGAAGCACCACCCCTAGTTGTGACAACCAGAAATATCTCTAGATTCTTTTGAGAAAAGCAAATAACTCGATATCCCCTTTTGCCAATCTGCATCTTTCTATACAGGTTTACAGGCAGGCAAGGATCACACAGGTATAGTTTTGTAGGAAAGTGATTTTTAAGCAGCAGCATTTCTATATGATACCAGCTCAGTAGGCACATTAAGTCCAAGAAAGAGATGAGGCACTGGACTTCTTGAGAGTTAAGGGGCTCACACGTAATAGACCTTGGAGAGGTGACTAGCAGCTATGGGTGAAGGAGCATGGGTTTATAAGTGAGTAGGCCGAGGCAGACCATTGCTAGACTCTGGATGTATCCACCCCAACATTTCCACTTTCTTCGTGATGCTCTCTGCTTTCAGGGGACTCTGCCACCTACTGTCAAATTAAAAATAGAGAAGGAGGCCTTTTGTTTTGAAGTATCGGTGTTCGGGCTCTCTCCACGACCTGATTTCAGGGTTCTTTTGGTGACTCTGCACGATTGCAAATACTGCAAGAATTTGAAAGTTCATCCTATGACCACTCACACAAACCGCTCTTTAAAGGAGCTTATCAGTGACAGCATGTGTTTCAAGTTAGTCGATCCAAAGTGACAATAAAAAGTTGCTTTTGAAGTTGAAACATGACCTCCTTTAAAAATCGGCTCCAACAAAAAGAAAGAAAAATGGGGGCAGAGGGAAGGAAAGAAGAAATCGTCACCAGATCCAGTATCTGGCATAAAAGCCAAACATAAATCCTGTAACCCAGACACTAACGAGCACCTTCTCAACTGAAAACCCCTAGGACTCCTTGGAAGTGTCTGTCACCTCCACATGGAATGATAAGGCCACTTTTAGCCCAATTACAAAATGATGCTTAAGCTCATCTGAATGGAAGATAAAGACCTCATTGATAAAGACCCTATTTTATCTTCCTCCACAACAAGGAATTGCCAGGAGCACAGTGTTGCTGTGAACATTAGACCAACAATGCTGATAACAATTTGCATTGAGTGAGTATTTCAAGGTAATTTTCAATGAGTAGAGGCTGGATGTCTGAGGGGCTTCATGAACACCAGAAGCTGCATGAGTATGTACTGGGTATTTGCATGATGCCAGGGAAGGATGTGACTGTACTTCTTTACCACACGCGCAAAAGACTGGGTAGGGTACTCGACTGCAAAGAAAGAAACACGACAGAGACCATGATCACTTTTGTGAATAAAGTCACTAACACATTTTCTGACACATTTATTGACCAGCACATGTTTTGGTCAAATACTTGCCTTTATGTGTGGTGATTGGCATTGTCTGGGTATGCCTGGGGCCCGTCAGTAACTGGTATGAATTCTGACACACAATTACAATAGGGACAGCAATGGAAAAAAGGTGGGGGATGAGGGATCATGGTCATGGGAGCAGCAGGCCCAGCAGCCATGATGGGCATCGGCATCCAGGAATGGTAGAAGGGCAGAACTCCAGGGGGCATGGCAGGAAGGCCTGCCATGGGCCCGTAAGAATGCATCTGGGTGGGGGGTATGGTGAAACAGACAAAGGGGTGGTCTTCAGGCACGGGGACATCTGCCCCTAGAGTCCCACGAGCCTGGCTGCACTCCAGCTGCCCACCGGATGGCTGGGTTTCTGCAGCTTCCTCATTCACCATGGTGGGCCCGGGCACCATCACGGCAACTGCTGGTGGAGCAGAAGCACTCTTGAGTTGGTTGGTGGGACCCTCGCGTTCTTGGTTCTTCAGTATCTCCTGGCTATCCTCATTCGGGGGTGTGTGATCATCTTGTTGCTCCGTGGCCACAGATGCTGGATGAGATTCTGCAGCTTCTGGCTTGCCCCCCGTGCGTTTTGATGTTAACTTGAGACCTACTCTTCTCTTCAGTCTCACGAGGAGGTGAGGGGAGTCTCTTTTAAAGTAGGGACTGCGGAAAAACTGTATCTACCATTCAAAGTGTAAAAAGAAAAGGAAACTCCTGGTCACAAGAGTGGACGGCAACTGCCGACAATCTACCCCCTGTGCAAGACAACTCTAGTAGCCCCGGGAGGCCTTTGCGGAAATGGTCACAGTCCCAAAAGGAAGCTGGATCAGTTTTTACATCTTCAAGATTCACCAATTTATGGTGGGTGTTTCACTCTTGGAAAACGCCTAAAAATAGCAAATTAAAGCGTGCACAAGGCCCATGAAAAGGGGCTTTGAAGTTGCAGGCTGGAAGTGTCTTCTCCAAATGTCAGGGGGGGTCACTGATATTGTAAGGGGAAAGGATCCCCACATCTAAATACATTGCTGTGTAAAGCATTATGGAGTCATGGGGACACATGAACCGTCAGGTGACAGGTGACATCACTGTCCCTAAGAGAACATGCGGGCACAGTGACTTAATAGCTATGATCTGTTGTGGATTTCAGATGGGCTGACATTGTTCTCAGTGCTCTCCCCATAGTACTCTTGGTTAATGTCACCACCCCCCAGAGTGGGACACAGTCACAGGAACAGTCCCATACCCTACCAGAGGTCACCCACTTCCCAGAGCCAGTTCTAGGACTTCCACCCAACCTGACCTCAAAGCCCACCGACTTCACCCTTCAAGAGGCTTGTCACCCATTACCTTGTCTGGTCTCATTGCAGCAGACATGTTAACGTGGCCGAGGGAGGTGCGAGCAGGACGCATCTTGCTGAAACCATACAGGTGCAGCTGGCGGACGAAGCTCTTCATATGGCCCGACTCAAACACTTTGTTGGGACTGGCCCTTTCCAGAATCTCCTTTTGAAACAGGTTTTCATTGATCCCTATACAAGTCCCGTCGTCATCCCACCAAATTGATGAAAACTGACTGCTATTGACGATTCTCCACAGCTTCCTGGGGAAGGGGAGGGAAAGGAGATCACCTTCTCCCCCTGGTGGGATGTCATAGTCAGGGTGTGGCCTTCCAAGAGGCTCCTGACCCAGAGCCTGCAAAGCAGTGTCTTTGAACAGCAGCCTGAAGTCAGGGTGTCCAGCTGACACAGAGTAGCCCCAGGCATGGGAAGGGCCTGCTGGATACAGGTTGATCCCTAGGTCCCTTGGGGGAACCCTTGGATCTGGAGGAAAAGGTTCTGTTTCAAAACCATGGCCCTGGCCTCTTGAATCACTATCCTCACATTCAGCCATCCTCAGGGATGGTCTCTCCCTCGTTCATGTGAACCTGGGAGTGCTGCGAGGCAACTGCACTCCTTCGTAATGATGCCTGGACATTACAGTGGGGCTCAGGTTACTAGGCAGTGACATCACAGCATACAAGGCAAGTGACCTCATAAAGGCCCAGGCAGATGATTGGCCTATCAGCAGGTCAACATCCGGGTCCACATAGAATCATTTCAGTGGATAAGATGACTGGTACGTAGGCGTGGCTAGGTGATCTGCAAAAGCTTAGGTGTAGACCAGGATGGATCTTTTGTCCTGGGACTCCTGGGGCCAGGAAGAATCCAAGTGAAGCACTGACTCACTGGTCAGAGCTCCCCATCTGAATCACCAGCCCATGAACAGAGTACAAGATTGGCTCTTTTAAAGTGCAGAGCCAAGTCTAGGAAGGTTTCCATGTCAGGCTGTAGTCATGCTACTGATCACACTGACCTAGTAAGGGGTGGTGACAACATCCACTGAGATCCTGGTAACACACCCACACCATTGTGTGCTCAAGAGGAGGCAGATGACAGATGGTCTTTTAGGCAAGTAGGTTAGCTGACTCTCCTACCGTCACTGTGCAGCAATGAGGAGAAGGAAGCAGCCTTCCTCCTGCTTCTCCTCAGCCTGCACGTGTCCTCCACCAAGCAGAGTCACCCTTCCCCCCCTGGATCTTTACATTCACATCTTGACGGAACATCTGACCTTTGGCCTTCATGCATGTCTTATTTTCTTCAGCTGTTGTCTCCATCGAGATGTGTGTGGTTCTGTGCCCAGTGTCCCATCTCTGTAACCATTGGTTTGTGCATGGGCTGCTGGGAAGTCACGGAAGAGGTGTCCCTCCAAAGCAGCCTCTGTGTCACACATAACTGCCACAGATAAGGCCACCTCTCCATAGACTCTCCCCATTCATTTCTGGACATGAAGCTCATTGATCTTCCAGAGAATGCCACGAACCACTGATGCCTGCACACTTGAGACCTCCTGACCCCAAGGCCAGAGGCACGTTGACACTGTGGGTGACAGTGAGAAGTCTACAACAGACTGCTGATGCTGGTGTCTCAGCACAACTGCGTGGAGCTGTGTGACTCTGGGCCCAACACTTAACCTCTCAGCCTCCACTTCCTCCCGGGGGTCGGAGTAGAAACACGTGCTTCCCAGGGTTGTGAGGATTCCAGGGGACATACAAGAGGTGCAAGGCCCCTGGCACTTGAGTCATAGCCACTGTTGTTACTTGCAGAGGCACTTTCTATAACAGCAAGTCTGAGATCTAGTGAGTTGGAAATGCAGACTCCTTCTGGAGCCTCTGGCTACCTGCAGAATTGAAAATTCTTCAGTCAAGTGACCGATGGGCTTCCTTGTCAGCTGCAGCAAACCAGGAGCTGAAACGCCACTTGACTTAAGTTCCCACTAAACTCCAAGACCAACTAAGGTGAGCTAGACAGAAATCACAGAGCATTTTGTTGCAATGTGAGCAATTCTCAGTGGTTGATGGGACTGGATAATGCCTTAGGGCCACTAAAAGCCTAGTGTCCTCTGTGGACTTAAAGCCCAAGAACATTCTAGAAAGCCTCCTAAGCTTGTGCAACAGTTGTGGCATGGCATAGCCCAGCCAACAACGGAATCTGGATGACTTCCCCTCCTTCTTGCATCTACTCTTCAGGTTGTCCCTTGAAGAAAGATTTATTAGAAAGGCCGT
>NW_007082648.1:0-2461 GCF_000164805.1 Carlito syrichta
CCTCCTCTTCTCTGATTACTCGAGTCCGGACTTCCAATACTATGTTGAACAGGAGGGGTGAGAGTGGGCATCCTTGTCTTATTCCAGTTTTCAGGGGAAATGGTTCCAATTTTTGTCCATTTAGGAGTATGCTGGCTGTGGGTTTCTCGTAGATGGCTTTTGCTATTTTGAGGTATGTTCCCCATATGCCTAGATGTTCAAGGATTTTTATCAAGAAGGGGTGCTGGATTTTATCAAAAGCTTTTTCTGCATCTAATGATATAATCATGTGGTTTTTGTTTTGACATTTGTTGATGTATTTAATTACATTTATGGTTTTATGAATGTTGAACCAGCCTTGCATACCAGGAATGAAGCCTACTTGGTCATGATGGATGATTTTTGAGATGTATTGCTGAATTCGGTTTGCTAGGATCTTGTTGAGAATTTTAGCATCTATGTTCATCAAAGATATTGGCCTGTAGTTCTCTTTCTTTGTTGGATCTTTACCTGGCTTGGGTATCAATGTGATGTTGGCTTCATAAAATGATTTGGGGAGAGTTCCATCTTTTTCAATCACCTGGAAAAGGATTGGTATCAGCTCCTCCTTAAATGTCTTGTAGAATTCTGCTGGAAAGCCATCTGGGCCAGGGCTTTTTTTTGTAGGAAGTTTTCTTATTACGTAGTCGATTTCCTTGATTTTTATTGGTCTATTTAGGGTCTCAATTTCTTCTTGTTCCAATCTAGGTAGGTTGTGTGATGTCAGAAAGTCCTCCATTTCCTTAAGGTTTTCAAGTTTGTTTCCATACAAGTGTAGGTAGTAGTCTCTAATGATCTTTTGTATTTCTTCAGGGTCAGATGTGACTTCATCTTTTGTGTTTCTGATTGTGCTTATTTGGTTTTTTTCTCGTTTTTTCTTGGTCAGTCTAGCTAGGGGACCATCGATCTTGTTTATCTTTTCGAAGAACCAGCTTTTTGTTTCATTGATTTTTTTGTATTATCTTTTTGTCTTCTATGTCCTGGATTTGGGCTTTTTTTTTTTGTGATCTGGTTTCTTCTGCTGAAATTAGGGGTTTTGTGGTCTTGCTTTTCCAGCTTTTTTAGGTGGCTTGTTAGATTGTCAATTTGTGTTCCTTCCATTTTCTTCATGTGTGTTTTTAGGGATATAAATTCCCCTCTTACTACAGCTTTCAAGGCATCCCAGAGATTTTGGTAAGATGTCTCTTCATTTTCATTTGTTTCCAGGTATCTTTTGATCTCTGTTTTGATTTCATCATTGACCCAGGAGTTGTTTAGCATCATGCTGTTTAGTGTCCATGTCTTTGTGGGTTTTGGGGGAACTTTGTTGGTGTCAATGTTTATTTTTATTCCATTGTGGTCTGAGAAGGTGCATGGTAGAATTTCGGTCCTTTTAAATTTGCTTATGCTCGACTTATGGCCAATTACGTGGTCAATCTTAGAATACGTTCCATGCAGTGGTGAGTAGAATGTATATTCTGTGGTCTTTGGATGGAGTGTTCTGTAGGTATCAATTAAGTCTATTTGGTCCAAAGTCACATGGAGGTTCTGGATCTCCTTGCTGATTTTTTATCCTGATGATCTGTCCAGGGTTGTGAGTGGGGTATTAAAGTCCCCAGTTATGATGGTGTTACAGTCAATATCTTTCTTTAGTTTTCCTAGAAGTTGCTTTATGAAAGTTGGCGCACCTATGTTGGGTGCATGTATGTTTAGGATAGATATTTCTTGTTGATGGATTGAGCCTTTTATCATTATGTAGTGGCCTTCTGTATCTTTTTTGATTTTTAATAGCTTGAAGGGTATTTTGTCTGAAATTAAGATCGCAACTCCTCTTTTCTTTTGTATTCCATTTGCCTGAAAGTTTGTTTCCCATCCTCTCACTTTGAGTCTGTGGGTGTCCTTTCTAGTGAGGTGAGTCTCTTGAAGGCAATAGATTGTTTCCTGATGATATTTTATCCATTTTGCCATTCTGTCTTTTCAGTGGTGCATTTAGTCCATTCACATTTAGGCTAATAATTGAAATGCAAGAGTTGATCCCTGTCATAAGTTTCTTACAGAGTTGTTTCTGTTTGTTTGTTGTCTTTCTTTGGGTTCTTTGGGTTCTGGAGTGTTTTTAATCTTTTACCTGTAGTCTTGTGAAGACTGTTGTTGTTCTTTTTTCTTTTTCTTCTGTGTTCATTACTTTCTTAAGTGTTTCTTGTAGAGGTGGTCTGGTGGCAGCGTAAGTTCTTAGGGATTGAATATTTGGAAAAGATTTCAATTCTCCCTCACCAATGAAGCTTATTTGTATCGATCACGTCATTCTTGGCACAAATGTATTGTACACTTACTGTTCAGAGATTTTTTTTAATTTATCATACATTGAGATATGTATGGATCATCTTGTATGGGCCTATCACACTTACAGGAAGCTACAAAAAAAATCACACAATATTATACTTCTAATTCTCATCGCAGTAGTGTC
>NW_007082648.1:2481-8997 GCF_000164805.1 Carlito syrichta
GATAAATCTGCTGATATTCTACTTGGTTTTCCGTGGTAGGTAGTCTGGCCTTTTTCTCTTGCTGCCTTTAGGATTTTTTCTTTTATAGCTACTTTGTTTAGGTGAATTATTATGTGTCTGGGAGTTGGTCTTCTCATTTGCTGTCTTGCAGGGGTTCTCTGAATCTCTTGTGTTTGAATTTTTTCATCCTTGATGAGAT
Source organism: Carlito syrichta (assembly GCF_000164805.1). Taxonomy (NCBI): domain Eukaryota; kingdom Metazoa; phylum Chordata; class Mammalia; order Primates; family Tarsiidae; genus Carlito; species Carlito syrichta. Next base: position 2,681 of record NW_007082648.1, read on the forward strand.
GAGGGAAGTTTTCTTGAATGATTTCATGAAATGTTTGTTCCAGTGTGGCTTCTGTTTCTCTCTCTGCCTCAGGAAGCCCAATTACTCTTAGGTTTGGTCTCTTGAAGTGATCATTCATCTCTTGCAGGTTTTGTTCTGTCTTTTTGAGCTTCTTTTCTGTGCTTTTGACAGTTTCGGTTAGGTCTGCGTTTTGGTCTTTGAGCTCTGAGATTCTTTCTTCTCCTTGGCTGATTCTGCTTTCCATGCTTATTAGTCTGTTATTCATTTCCATCACAGTATTCTTTACTGCTGTTATTTCTGACATCAGCTCCTTCCTATATTCCTCTTGTCTCTCCTCAATTTTTTAAATTCTCTCCATTAATGTCTAGATGTCTGTTGCATGTGACCAGTCATTCTGGGGGCTCTTCATTGTTTGTGTTCCAGAATCTGTTTTCTCAGTGTCTGATCTCCCAGGGGTCTGTGTGAGACCTATATTCTTCTTTTGGTTTTTCTTCATTTGTGTGGTTTTTCCCCCTCCCTACTTTTTCCTTCCCTCCATGTCACCGTGTTCTTTAATTCTGTTATTCAGGGGTAAAGGGATTGGTTTTACTTCTGTTTGTTCAGTCTCCTATATTTTGTGTATGCCCTCCTACTTTGTTCAATTCTAGAGTTGCACTGTAGGTTGGGGGTGGTCCTTTTTAAAGTTTTGAGATTTACTTAAGGAGGAAGCTATGATTCAAAATCTGTCTGCAGGTCCTGGTATTCACTGACAGGTGTGTAGATAATCTGGAACCCACTTCCCACTGCCTTGGAATCTGTCCGTGCAGAGGCGCTGTAGGTTTACTCCATGAAATAAAATGTGGTTAGCAGAGGGAAGAGAATGGAGCACACAATGGGTTGAAGGGGGGGTGGAGAGATAGAGGAGTAAGGGGGGAAGCAAACGTGTGCCAACAAATGGAGAGAGAGACCTATACTGAAACAGAGAAAAACAATAGACCACAGCTACATATGAACCAACTCCCATACAAAAAAAAAAATATATATATAGTGATGCTAACATACAAGCTAACCAATCACCTTATTGGTGTGCTGTTCCTCTATACAAAGATATGGTTAACAGAGAGAAGAAAAGAGAAGAAAAGGAAGAGGGGGGAAAAAAGGAACAATACAGTAGGACTAGAATTAAGTCATTAAACTAACAGAATCAATGAAGCACACTCTGAGACTTTTCGTTTAAGTCCAATGTCCTTTCAGTTCTGATTTCTAGCTTTCTTTTCAAGGAGGTAAATTAGTTTGCAGTTAGGGTCAGTTGCCCCTGGTCTGCTGTGAAGGACAGTTCAGTTCACTCTCCGTTCACCACTCTGGCCTATGTCTTTTTCAAGCTTGTTTCTCCTGTTTCGGTGTTGTTACCTTGAATCGCCAGCAGGTGGTGCTATCTCAGCTGCTCGCCCCAGAGGGGGTGAGGCTGGACAGGAACCGGCAGAGACTGTAGATGGTGCCTGCCTCAGGGCACAGGTAGGAGACTCACGGTGGGCAGGACGTCTCGGTGGCAGGAGAGGTGGCAGCGATCCCAGCAGATCTTCCCTGAAGGGGCTTCAAGGACTGAAGTCGTGGCTCGCCTCTGGCCCAGGTGGTGCGATGTGCTACCGGCGGCGGTGGCGGTGGCTGCGGCGGCGGCGGTGGCGTCTGAGCTGCAGTGGTTGTCCAGTCCACTGCGATGCCCCAGGGGTGGCAATGGCCGAGCTCCGTATGAAGAGCAGGCTGCGATTTTGGGGTCCGCAGCCCCTGGGGCGAGAGCCAGAGACCCACTGCAGTTCTCCTTTGCAGAGGGTTTCACAGACCAGGTTGCCCCGTCGCCATCTTGCCGGAAGTCCCTTGGTTGTTCTTTGTAAGATTTGTGCAATTACAGATGTCAGGAGAGTCTTTGATTCTAACACTGGTAACTCAGAGTTTTTAATTAAAGCTTCTTAATCTCTCGGGGCCTCAGTTTCCACCTCTAAAATAAGCATTTTGGTAAACATGACTCTGGCAGTCAGAATGGGCTGGGTCACGCTGCAGTAACAAACAACTCCTAGCAACCTTCAGGGTTTGTAGGCTCTGTTCGCTAGAATGTGGAAACAAAGTATCACCCACTGTCATCTGTTATAAAATTACATTCTCAAAGATACTTTCTCTCAAGGGGCCATCACGCTTGCTGTCTTAATCTTGACACTTGCTGTAAAATGTGCTCTGGCTTCTGTAGTGTTAGATGCTGACAACACATGGTCTTTGATAAAGATTTTTCTCTGGTTGATAAAGTTACCCATTAAGTCAATGCAGGAGTTGGTCCACTGAACAGTGTAGCCTAGTGATGAAAAGTCCTGCCACTTACTAACCATGGCACAGTGGACACGTTATTCAACCTCAATGTGTTATGCGGATCAAATGATTTGATAAGATAAAATGCTTGAAGAATGCCAACAAGCACAACTTAAGTGCTCAGCTAAAGTTAGTAATTAATTACAGGAATTTAACTATTGTTAAGAGAGTGTAAAAGAACTCCAGAATTTAATAGGACACTAACCATTTATTACAACTAAGCTAATTTGGACCCTAAAGACTTATTAAAAAAAAAAAAAAAGACTCAGAACTGGGGGATGGAATGCAGGACATTCAAATCAAATGTTGCTTTTCAAGTACCAACTCCAAATCAAGTGGTCAATTTACAAATAGAATGCCATACAATTACACATGAAATACGATTTTTTTTTTTTTTTTTTTTAGTCAGAGTCTCACTCCATGACCTCCTGGGCTCAGGCGATCCTTTCGCCTCAGTCTTCCAAGTAATTGGAACCACAGGCATGCACCACCATGCCCGGCTAATTTTTTGATTTTTATTGTAGAGACGAGATCTCACTAGGTTGCTCAGGCTAGTCTCGAATCTGTAAGCTCAGGCAATCCTCTTGCATGCGCCTCCCAAAGTGCTGGGATTACAGGCATGAGTCACTGTGTTTGATGAAATATGATTCCTTTTTTTTTTGAGTTGGAATTTCACTCTCACCCAGTTTGGAGTGCAGTGACCATGTCTCACTCTCGCCCAAGCTGGAGTACAGTGGCACACTCACGACCACCGCAGCCTCTACCTGCTGGGCTCAGGTGATCCTTCTGCTTCAGCCTTCCAAGTAGCTGGAACTACAGGCATGCATCACCACGCCTGGCTAATTTTTTTATTTATTGTAGAGATGAGGTCTCACCAAGTTGCCTAGGCTGGTCTCGAACCTGTGGGCTTAGGCAATCCTCTTGCCTCAGCCTCCCAAAGTGCTGGGATTACAGGCATGAGCCCCCGTGCCCAGCCAAAATATCATTTTTAAAAGGACTTCTGCCAAAAAGCAATTTGGAGACAACTGTCTCCTTGGCACTACAACCTCTCATCACTGATATGACAGCTCCCTGGGGTTGACCATCTTAAGAAATGCTTCTCATGACCAAGGATGGCTTTTTATTTTTACTTTTATTTTTGAGTCAGAGTCTCACTCTGTTGCCCAGGCTGGAGTGCAGTGGCACAACTCACAGCTACTGCAGCCTTAACCTGTTGGGTTTAGGTGATCCTTCCACCTCAGTCTTCCAAGTAGCCTGGGAATACAGCTAATTTTTTTATTTAGTGTAGAGACAAGGGATTACCAAGTTCCCCAGGCTGGTCTCGAACCCCTAGGCTCAGGCAATCTTCTTGCCTCCACCTATCAAAGTGCTGGGATCACAGGCATGAGCCACCACATCCTGCCAAGGATGTCTTCTTAAAATCTATGTCTTGTAACATTATAGTTGGTGTAGAGGATAAGTTGCAGTTACACAAGCGTGTATGTGTGCTTGTGTTTGCGTATGTGTGTAGTGTGTATGGAGGGGCAGGAAGACGTGTATATATATGAGAAATAGTAGGATATTTAGATATTTAGATATGTGTTGGAAAGAGCAATTGTGGTCTCTCTCTCTCTCTCGGTGTGTGTGTGTGTGTGTGAGTGTGTGTGTGTGTATGTACTCTGGCATCTGGCACCCTTTTGCTTATCCCTTAACTTAAGTCACATGTTAGTTACACCATTATCATTACTGCCATCAGTTTGCCCATAGCATTTTCTTTTTTTTACTTATGAGTTATGAATCACACATCCTATTACCTCTCCATTTCCACTGTAAAATCTTAATGATTGGGATTTATCTTAATTAAGATTTACCATTAAGATGATAGATCTAACAATTCTGGAGAAATGAGCTTGGAGAAATCATCTTATCCATCCCTGGAGCCATGTCAACTTTTGCTAACTTACCTTCTCAAATGTGCATTCAGCAACTCTTTAAATCCCCTAGAAAAAATAATTTCATTATAAAATACCATGGGACACATCCCATGTTATTACATATATGGTGGGTTTTAAATATTTCATATTAGTGATGAGTGGAAGATAAAGAGTGGAAAGAAAGAAATATGACCCGATTCCCCATCTACTGGAGCTGTTTATGCAAACAGTCACAGCATTTGGTCTAAAAATGTCCTAAGACTCCAGGTTCAGTATCAATAGTACAAAGGAGATCATTATCCAGGACAGATATCAGACAACTGCATTCTTTGCAAAGAAAGAAACACACACAACATGCACACACACACACGCACATATCTTCACAGGGATGGGTCAGAAATAGAATGAAGCAGATTTAGAAGAAAAGACAAGCCAGGTCAGTAACAAATACAAATCAAGAAGCAAACCCCTCCTACCTGGTGACTGCCCGGGTGCAGATGGTCACAAGGAAGCAGCCAGCCACGATCATCCAGCCCCAGCCACCGTCCGGAGGGGAGGTAGACCGAGCTCTGTTTACTTTTGCCATGACTTTTCTTTTTCCTTCTTTTCCAGGTTACGCCAACAGCCAACTTATGAGCTTGGAAGAATTTGCTGTCCAGTAACGTTCTGCTGGCATTCAAGGCTGGCATAGAACGCTACCTGGCCCTTGGATTACTGGCCATCTAAAACCAAAAATCAGAATGTATATTATATTGCAATGTGCAGAGGTTGTTGTTTTTTTCACTTGATACAAAATTATTACTATTTTCCTATTGAATATGATGATTTATAACTATAAATATTAGACCAGGACAAGGAACTATTGATTGTCTCTGGTAGCCACCCTCTTTTTTAAAAATAATAAAACCGCTCAAATTTTAGCCATGCCTTTTGACACCATTTTCCCCAGCCTCTCTTGAAGGCAGGTGAGACAACACAGTTTAGTCTAGATGAAAGGGATGTGAAAAGAAGTAACAGGCACCACTTCTGGTTTATCTACTCAAAGGCAAAGATACTTTCCCAGGACTCTCAGCACCCCCTTCTGACAGATGGGAACACAGATATGGAAATGAGATGGCTCCAACCACAAAGACTAGAACATCAGTCTAGGGTCCCACAGAGCTGCAGACAGAGGACGCCTAGGTCCCCAGATGACTCTGCGACGAGCTGACACTCCCACTCTGGACATCACACATCTCTACACTGTCATACAAAGACAAATAAGCTTCAATGTCACGTGGCCTCTATATTTTAAAGTCTCTCTGTTACAACAGCTTAGACCATCTCCGAAGAATTGCACTGAATGGATAATAATTTTGTCTTATGTAACATGACATCATCATGGGAGTCTTGTCCCTTATTCTGTTGGTTAGAAACAAGTCACAGGTCCCACCCACATCCAAAGGGAAGGATTACAGAGAGATATGAATAACCAGAGTTGGGACTGTAGGTAACTTCTTTGGCATTTTTATGAATGTTATAAATGTTTAAGGTGTGTATATGAAGCAAGAAGAGAATGATAAATAAATAAAACAGAATAGCGAGGCCAGAAGCTATTAAATAATAGTTCAATATAATCTAAATAAGGCAGGAAAGATCAGTGGAAAAAAAGTATTCACTACATTGTGTTCAACTCTCCACTTAATTCTTTTTTTGGGGGGGCGGGGTTGGAGTCACTCTGTCGCCCAGGCTGGAGTGCAGTGGTGGCATGCTCACGGTCACCTCAGCCTCAACCAGCTGGGCTCTGGCAATCCTTCCACCTCAGCCTTCCAAGTAGCTGGCACTATAGGTTGCACCACCACACCCAGCTAATTTTTTTATTTATTGTAGACATGAGATATCACCAAGTTGCCCAGGCTGGTCTCGAACCTGTGGGCTCAGGCTGGGATTATAGGTGTGAGCCACCACACCCGGCCTTCCACTTAATTCTTGACCTTTCAGATAGATCAGAGGTAAATGTAAAAAAAAAAGTCATGAGCCGGGCTCGGTGGCTCAGCCTGTAATCCCGCGCCTTTGGGAGGCTGAGGT
>NW_007082648.1:9188-20894 GCF_000164805.1 Carlito syrichta
AAAAAAAAAAAAAAAAAAGTCATTAAAAATATAGGTGAAAATATAGACAAATATTTTTCTGATCTGAGAAGAACTTCTTGAAATGTAAAATAATAAAATAAACCAAGACCCCCCCCCCAAAAAAAAACTTGTTGACTTGTATAAATTAAAATTTAACATTTCTGCTGGGCACGGGGGCTCACAACTGTAATTTCAGCACTTTTGGAGGCTGAAGCAAGAGAATGGCTTAAGTCCAGAAGTTCAAGACCATTCTGGGCAACATAGTGAGACCTCGTCTTTATTAAATAAATACATAAATAAGCTAGGCATGGTGGCAAGTGCCTGTTTTCCCAGCTACTTGTGAGGCTGAGGCAGAAGGATCGCCTGAGCCCAGAAGGTTGAGGCTGTGGTGAACTGTGATCATGCCACTCCAGCCTAGGTGATGGAGAGAGACTCTGACTCAAAAAAAAATTAACATTTATGTCATCAAAATATGTAATTAATAAACAAAACCAAGATGTTGGCCACAGACTCGGAAAAGAAACATTAGCAAAATATGGTTCAAAGAAGTTAATATCAGCATTTATTCATTAATTCATTCATTCATCCAACTACAAATAGTTATTGAATGTCTAATATGTATTGGGCACCAGAAATTCAGAAGTGGGCAAAACACCAACATTTCTTGTGGTGGGCTCTAAGCTACCTGCTATGGTTCCAGCTGACTTTCTGTAACCCCCTCCCCCAACCCTTGAGTGTAAGAGTGTGAGACCTGTGACTTGCTTGTAACCAACAGAATATGGCACAGGTGATAGGTATTCTCATGATTATGTCATTTTATACAAGACTGAATCCTGTTGGCCGACTCACTCACTCTCCCACTGGCCTTAGAAGCAAGCAGCCATGTTGCACTGCCCACAGAGAAGGACACTCACAGGGAACTATGGACAGCCTGGAGAAGCTGAGGGCAATCTCCAGCTGCCAGCAAGAGAACTGAAGCTCTTAGGGTTTTCTTTGCCAACATCCCATGTGAGCTTGGAAGCAGACTTTTCCCTAAGTTGAGCCTCCAGTTAAAGACAGGGTGGCTGACACCTTGACTATAGCTGTGTAGTACTCTTAAGAAAGGACTACCTAAGCTATATCTGGATTCTGGTCCCACAGACATCGTGAGATAAAGTGTTTCTCGGATATTTTTTGGCATGTCAGTCAGGTTCTTAGTTATAGTTAGGAATTAGTTTTTTGAGAAGCAAAATAAATTTCAATAGGTATTTCTTCTATGGGATTGAGCAAACTACCCGGTTGCAGATACAATTTTATTGTGATCACCAAAAGAAATCTTAACTTTTTTTTTTTTTTGAGTTGGTGTCTTACTCCCATCACCCAGGCTACAGTGCAGTGACATGCTCATGGCCACCCCAGCTAGGCTCCAGTGATCCTTCTGCTTCAGTCTTTCAAGTAGCAGGAGCTACAAGTGCACACTACCATGCCCAGCTAATTTTATTTATTGCAGAGATGAAGTCTCTCCAAGTTGCCCGGACTGGTCTCGAATCCGGGGGCTCAGGTAATCCATTCGCCTAGGCCTCCCAGAGTGCTGGGATTACAGGCTGAGCCACAGAGCCCGGCCAAGAAATCTTAACATTTATTAAGTGAAATATCATTTCAAATATGACAAAGTGTGGATAATTTGAAAGACTATATACCACCTGGTAAATGATGGGCAAACCAAACTGTCTAATAAAAAAGCAATTACTTTATGACCACAGCTTTCTCTAGAAAATGGCCTACAGCAGAATTTTGCAAGTCTGCATTTTTGAAACCACTGGGACAAATTAGTAGCCTGTGAGTTCAGGGGGAAATGCAGAGCAAAGGTAATGAGGCCAAGGCAACAAGAGAGATCCCCACATATTCCAGTTAAATTTGCTGGCTTTGAAGGCTTGAGCCACCCTATGAATGTGGGAAGACCGACAAAGGAGATTAAGTAGACATTTGAAGGTTATAAATCTATTTAAAGTACCAGAAGACCAACATTTGTATCTATATGAAACCTAATGACTTAGAGAAAAAAAAACACTAGTATTGGAAATGATAATATTTAATCCTTACAACAACTATAGGCAGTATTATTATCCCTATTTTGTAGATAAACTCAGGGCTGGCTTGCAGTGGCTCATGCCTGCAATCCCAGCACTTTGTATTTTGAGAGGGTGAGATGGGAGGATCACTTGAGCCCTGGAGTTTGAGACCAGCCTGGACAATATAGCAAGATGCCATTCTCTATAAAAAATAAAAGTTAGCCAGGTGTGGTGGCATAAGTCCATAGTCTCAAGTATTTGGGAGGTGAGGTGGGAGGATCATTCAAATTCAAGAGTTTGAGGCTACAGTGAGACATGATTGTGCCACTGCACTCCAGCTTGGACAACTCAGCAAGACCCTGACTCCAAAAAGAAAAATAAAAGAAAGGAAACTCAGGCTAGAGAGATAAAGTAACTTTCTCCATTATTATTAACACCAGGAAGCAGCAGAAATGGGATGTGAGCCTCGGTCTGATTGTAATGCTGCTTTTTCTTACTAATGTCCTGCACTGATTCCATGACATTTCCTTATCCCATGATAGAAATTCATAAACACTTTTGTCTAGTCGTATGCCTATAATGCTTGCTGATGGCATCAGTAGGATGACATTAATTTTAGCCTAATGTAGCTATATATCCAGTTCTTTAGATGATACCCTGGGTATTTCCCTGAAATGTGCCTGTTAAGCTGCATTAAATTGTCTCTGATTTCAGAGCAAAACCAACCCTCCAAAGCAGTCTCCAACAACCTGGACCTTCAGAATCAGTCCCTCCAACATATAACTTTGGATCATGAATACATAGCTTTTGACAGTCAACTACTTTCTTCCCCCAAAGGAAACACTCAAAGAAAAACTCTCACTTAAGAGATCTACTCTCTTTGTATCTTTGCTTTCATACACAGCCTAGTGAAGCAGCCAAAGCCAGTTCGCCACCCCAAATCCATAGTCCACCCCTTCCTCCATACACTCATAACCCTGGTTTTGTTCCTGCTCTACTCCATCTGCTCTCTCCAGTGGCCATCGCCTTGGGGAAGGTGGACTGTCCGCTGGTTCAGGGAATGGGTTTTGATTGGTCTCCCTTTTCCCTGTCTGTGCATGACGAGGGATGGGAAGCAATTCTAGTCAATGAGCTATGAGTAGAAGTCCTCTGGGAAACAATTCCTTACCCTTAAGAAAAGAGGCAGGAAAGAAACAAGATGTGCTCCTTTCTGTAGACATGTTGCATCTGGATGTGATACCACAGCAGCCCCCTCGTAACCACGAAGGAAGCTGGCTTGAGGACAGCGAAGTCAACAAGCCAAGACCAGTAGAGCAGAACGATGAAAAGAACCTGGGACCTTGATGATGGTGCTGAGCTACTGAATTAACCGATTCTGGAGCCATCCTATCTAACCTGTTAGGTAACATAACACATTTTACTTATTGTTGGAGACTGTTGACATTTCTGATACTTCTGTCAAAAAAATAGAAACCTTCTGTTTTCTCAAACAGTGAACTGCTGGAGCCAGCTGCAACTGCGTGTTGTCCCATGCCACGTTCAGTAATGTCATGTTAGTGACTTGAAATTGACCATAGTGAGAGGGTTTATACCACCTAAATCATAAATGGGCAAACTGCACATCAAAAAAATGTTTTTCAATCATAGTTCACTGCAGCCTCGACCTTCTGCGCTCAAATGATTCTCCTGCCTCGACCTTGAAAGTAGCTGGGACTACAGATGTGCAGCCCCACATCCAACTACTTTGTGTGTGTGTGTGTCTGTAGAGATGAGGGTCTCGCTATGTTGTCCAGGGTGGTCTTGAACTCCTGACCTCAAGCAATCCTCCCACCTAGGCCTCCCAAAGTGTTGGGACTACAGGCATGAACCACTGTGCTAGCCAATAGCTTTTTTTTTTTTAAATCTCCTGAGAGAAGCAGTTGTTAAACATTTACTAGCACACCACTGCAATATCAGAGTCACTTAAGGACTATACAGTAAACATCGCTATGAAATATTAAAACCAAGGAATTAAGAATTTAAACACCGATACAGTGAGCTAGCAATTTAACTTTAGCTTTGTAATAAGGAAATTTGCCTGCCTCGTAGGGCAGTAGTTGGAAAACTGTTGGAATACAATCCATTTATTTACATTTGTCTCTGTCTTCCTTCACGCTACAATGGTAATTTACTTGCAACAGAGAACATGTGCCTCGAAAAGTCTTCTACAGAGGAATACCACAGATCTCTTTTCTAGGAAGATGTGATGCATTGACCCGCAGAATAAAATGCCCCATATTAGGGAAGATGGGGGTGACATGGATATGTATGACTATAGTGGCGTGTGGAACAGTGGAACAAACTAGCAATCCAAGAATGATCTGGGTCCTGACTGCATCTTCAGAGTTACGTGAACTCAAGCAACTTACTTTACGTCTCTGAACCTCATTTTTACTCATCTACAAAATGAGAGTAATACTATTTCTCTCACAAAATGTTGTGTGGATTAAAATGAGATAAAACATGAGGCATACCTAGCACGGAAATGTAGATATTATTTGCCATGTGGCGTAGCTTCTTTTCATTACTCATTCATTAAACTATTCTAGGAGCTAGGTTATGAGCAGTGAAGAAAAGAACAATGGCCCTACCTTCTTTTTTCTCTCTTTTTTTTTTTTTTTCAGAGTGTCACTCCATTGCCCAGGTTGGAGTGCAGTGGCATGCTCACTCACAGCCACCGCAGCTCAACCTGCTGGCGTCAGGTGATCCTTCTGCCTCAGCCTTCCAAGTCACTGGAACCACAGGTAGGCGCCACCATGCCTGGCTAATTTATTGTAGCGATGAGGTCTTGCCAAGTTGCCCGGGCTGGGCTCAGGCAGTCCTCTCACCTCTGCCTCCCAAAGTGCGGGGATTATAGGCGTGAGCCACTGTGTCCGGCTGGCCCTACCTTCATGAAGTTCACATCCTAGTGGGACTGACAGTTCATAAACTGTTGAACAATGATGACTGATCCTCAACTTTCTTGTTTGTTAAAAAAAAAATCTCTGCCTATTTCACATGAGAGCAGTCACAAGATGGCAGTAACAAGCAAGTCAAACTTTAGGATATTCTTGTTTTACCTGCAGTGTTTGTTTGTTTGTTTGTTTGTTTGTTTAATCCCTGAGTAGCAGGGATTACAGGGGCCTACCCCACGCCAGGCTAATTTTTTTTCTTTTTTTTGTAGAGACAAGGTCTTGCTGAGTTGCCCAGGCTGGTCTCAAACTCCTGGCCTCAAGTGATCCTCCCACTTTGGCCTCTCAAAGTGCTGGGATTATAGATATGAGTCACTGCATCCAGTCAGCCGTGTTTTTAAATGTTTACATTAGTTGTCACATGTAAATATTAGAAGATTTATCTAAACTCTAAATATCCAAATTTCCCAATTATCTTAAAAATTGCAAACTTTACAAAGATGCTGGGCTCCACTCCCTGTGACAGTCATCAGCGGGGACTCAGCAGCAGTGTCTCCTTTTGGGCAAGGCCTGCACTCACGTTTGCCCCCATCCTAACCCTCTGAACTGTCCAGACCCTGACTGCTTTGATCTTGTACAAAACACACCAGGCCCCTGGAGAAGTACGATTTTCTACTTCTGCTTAGTCTGTGCTGCCATACATTAAAGCTTTTTTGAATAGCCACGTGAGTCATGTCGATGATGTGCTGTATGTCTCACACTCTCTCTTTCTCTCTCAATTCCAATAGAGCTAGTGCAAAGTGTTGTGAAATGATCCAGTCCATGGTACCAGCAAAAAAGCCAAAGCTCAGAAACCTCTGCCTGGGTACAGTCCTAGTCTCCTCTTAGGTTTTTCCATTTAAATAACCCCCAAAGCTAAGCTGTTTTCCAGTATAAGACTATAAATCGACCTACCCCAAAACATACAGTAGAAAGTCCATCTTATTCAATACAGAAATAGGTAGGGCTGGGCAACAGCTTTTTAAGGATGGATCAAGAGATAGAAAGTTATTTGTCTTCTTTGAACAGCAATTCCATTGCGAGGAAGTTGTCCTCAGAAAACAATTTTTTTTTTTTTTGAGATGGAGTCTCACTCTGTCACCCAGACTGGAGTGCAGTGGCCGCTCCCGGCCACCGCAGCCTCGACCTGCTAGGCTCCGGTGATCCTTCCGCCTCAGCCTTCCGAGTAGCTGGAACTACAGGTGCATGCTACCATGCCCGGCTAATTTTTAATTTATTGTAGAGATGAGGTCTCGCCAAGTTGCCCAGGCAGGTCTCGAACCTGCGGGCTCAGGCAATCCACTCACTTCAGCCTCCCAAAGCGTGGAATTACAGGCTGAGCCACTGAGTCCGGCTACAATTTTTTTTTTTTTGAGTCGGCTTTTCACTCTGTCACCTAGGCAGAAGTGCAGCGGCACCCTCAGTCACTGCAGCCTCAAGCTGGTGGGCTCAGGTGATCCTTCCACCTCAGTCTTCTAAGTAGCTGGAACTACAGGTGTGCACTACCACGCCTGGCTAATTTTTCTTGATTTATTGTAGAGACGAGGACTCACCAGATTGCGTAGGCTGGTCTTGAACCCCTAGGCTCAGGCAATCCTCTTGCCTCAGCCTCCCAAAGTGCTGGGACTATAGGTGTGAGTCACTGTGCCTGGCCAGAAAAAATTTAAGAGAAGCCAAACAATAGGAGCAAAAAAATTATAGCTGCATTATAAATAATATATAAAACAGAAACAACCTACATGTTCAACAACTGGGAAGTGTTTAGAGAGTTATGATATGCTCAACAAATGGAATATCATGCAATCCTTTAAAATTATAAACAGAAAGATAATGTTACAATATGGAAAGTATTTACAATGCAAGGTTAAAGCACAAAAAAGACAAATCGTAAATACTTTGTGAGGGAAGCTATGTAAAGCTTATGTAAAAGTTATATGCTTGTAACTGTCACAAGAGTAGGAAGAATATGCAAAAAGGAATACAGTCAGCCTGTTATGATTAAGTTACTATTCATTTCTAAAACTGTGTTCAATATCATTTTATATATAATTTTCTTTAAATAGGTATTTTGGGTCCACTCCCGTAGTAAGCACAAAAATCTCTTTTGTGGTCAGGTGCAGCAGCTCATGCTTGTAATTCTAGCACTTTGGGAGGCCAAAGAGGGAGGACTGCTTGAGCCCAGGAGTTTGAGACCAGCCTGGGCAACACAGTGAGACCTCATCTCTACAAAAAATCCAAAAAATCAGATGAGCATGGTGGTGTGTGCCTGTAGTCGCAGTTACTTGGGAGATTGGGGCAGAAAGATTGCCTAAGCTCGGGGGGTTGAGGCTGTGGTGAGCTGTGACTGTATAACTTCACTCCAGCCTGGGCAACAGAGTAAGACTCCAACTCAAAACAAATAAAATCTCTTTGGTATGGTTTCTCAAGGACTAAAATAACTGTATCATTTATCAAAACAGCACGTTGAAAATAAGGTAATTATTCAGTAAAGGACACACTGTAGGCAACGAGCCCCTGACAAAATAAAATGATCTGTTTCTTTACAAAAATATTAAGCATCATTAATTTTGACTTTACTGCCGCTAAATTTGTATGAATCCCCTCTCATCTGTTTAAGTTGGACATCCTCTCCGGCATTTTCACATGTAATGAGTTAAAAACTGATTTGTGAGGATATCTCACAAAACACAATTGCATAAATCCAAATAAAAATTTAAGTAATCATCCCAGGATGGCTGTGGTGACAGCATGATAAACAAAGGTTTGTTGTAAGTCAGAGACTCAACCTGAGTAAAACCACAGAATGAGGAACTTCCTCACGGGACTCCAGGGTAGGGAGAGACGGTCTCTCTGTAAATATTTATACGCAACAGTATTACGAACAATTCTGCAAGAATAACTGCACTTGATCCTCACAACCTTTAGAAACGAAGGCTACTCTTCCCTTTCTCAGTGGTGAAACTGAAGCTCAAAACTGGAGTGTTCCCGACAGCACTGCATGTCCACACAAATGGAGACAAGTGGCTTTGGCCAACTTTGGGTGGTGCACTTGTCCATCTGCCCTGAGATTTCAAAACTGCTCTTGGCGTTTCTGTCAACATGATGTCCAAGCAATGCTAATGCCAAAGCACCCATTCATGTGTGATCACAGCAAAAGGAAAGTGGGGGCCAGCAAGGTTACCGCAAAGGTATCCTGCAGCTCACAAAACAATGCGTGTGAGTTTCTTCCAAAACAGGTCGTTTAATAGATTGACACAAGTTCAGACGGAATGTAGGGGCTCAACAAGGCTAACCTCGTTTCCTAGAGACTCTGAGCGTTTCTGTAAATAATTAACCCACCTGATATTCGACAAATAGAAAGGAAAGGTCTTTTTATCAAGTTAATAGCATACCTAAAACTATAAGCAAAGGGAGCATCCGCCATCATGCAACTCTTCACTTTACTGAATAGGCTCCAATTTACGTTATTTTGACATCCACCACTAAAATGGAATTTTATTCTGCATCTCATTCTAGCTTCAGAAACATTTTTTGAAATAAAAGAAGCTTTATATGATGATGCTCTTCTCTTTTTTACTATAAAGATGTGGGGTACAATTCAGGGTTAGGTATACAAACATTGATTATGGAGGTACCCTTGTTGATGAGGTATGCCCCTCTCTCCCCTAGCAGTTTCCCTCAACTGCCAATCCCACCCCTCTGCCCTGACAGTTTCCCATTACTGTCAAATGCTTTCTTATAGTATTATAATTGTTCAAGGTCCGCTTATGAGGGAGAACATTTGGTACTCTGTTCTTTGTTTCTGGGATAGATCACTGAGTATGATCGATTCCAAATCCATCCAAGTTGCTGCGAAGTCCATATGTTTGTCCTTCTTTATGGCTGCATAATATTCCATTGTGTATATG
Organism: Carlito syrichta; assembly: GCF_000164805.1. Taxonomy (NCBI): domain Eukaryota; kingdom Metazoa; phylum Chordata; class Mammalia; order Primates; family Tarsiidae; genus Carlito; species Carlito syrichta. The sequence goes on from NW_007082648.1 coordinate 18,117, forward strand.
CATCACATTTTCTTTATCCAGTCCAGCTTCGATGGGCAACATGGTTGGTTCCATGTTTTTGCTATTTTTGCAACAAACATATGTGTGCATGTTCTTCTAAGATTACACCTCACTGTGCAAGTTGAGATATAGTCACAATTTTATTATAACCTCCTGGCTTTAAAAAAAAATCGAATCATTTGCAAGGAATTGCTAATGTTCAGTAACATTCCAGTAAAGCAACTGGAAACAACCTCAGCTGCGGGGCAACTCTTTCATGTTGCCCTTGGTCAGTTTCCTGAAGTGACCCCTTCTATCACTAGAAGTTCTTATAGTCAGCAAGTAGATTGAACAAAGGAAAGTTGCAGTCCTGGAATCACTTGCTTTGGAAGGCTCCCAACATTGGCTTTTTCCCTTGTTCTTTCCTTCCTTGGTCCCTTATATTTCCAGTGTCTTAAAGCAGTGCCCTTGTTTTATGAATTAGTTTATGGCCACAAAAGTGGTAAGAGAATGTGACAAGGAAAATACCAACAGTGGGAATCAAGACAGCTGCATCCCAGTGACCTTGTGGAACCACTTCCTGTCTGCTGCTATTTTCTAACTAATAAAACCAGGGTGTTGAATTACTGATGTTTATCCTCTAAATGAGATAACTAACGATTTCCTAATATGCAAGTTACCTGGTAGAGTAAGCACTCTCAGTAAGTTCTAATATTCTTTGTTGTTATTTAATAAGGCTTTAAAGGTCATTACTTAAGAATCAGGAAACTTGCCAGTTTCTCTTTATTTATTTATTAATGTATTTATGCATTTATTTATTTATTCTCTTTATTTCAATAGCTTTAGAAGGTACAAATTGTTTTTGGTTACATGGATGCATTGTATAGTCTCTCAGTCGCTCTCTCTCTCTCTCTCTCTCTCTGGCATTTAAATATTCCTGTACTACAGGTAGTATTTTGAAATATCTCCTGATGCTTTGCCCTTTTTTGGTAAGTCCAGTTCTTTTAAAGTTCTTCTTCTGTTGTTAAGGTTAAGCCAAGAAGCTTATTGCTGTAGGGACGAAGAAGGTAAGTTCCATGCAGAATGAGTGCATCCACAAGCAAGGAGTCATGGGATTGTGTGTAGGGAACATTCCCACCACACAGAAAAAGAAAGCTGAAGCTACCCAGAGAGGAAAGGGATTTTTAAAGGGAGGGTAATGGGCTACTCAGATTTCTCAGGGACTATGTTTTCTACCTCCTAAGTCTTGACCCGGGGCAAGTTTGTGGTACAGTGAAGAGGCAGTTCCTTCATAACCTGGGTAGTTGAATGGGAAACTCCAATAAGGAAGCCTGTGCTATGTGTCCTGTATATGGCCATGGGAAACACAGCTTCACAGGTTCCCTGTGTCCAAGTAGGAGAAATGGAGTGCCACTTCCCTTACCTCTTTGGTGGCACAGAAGAAAGCTGAGAGATGAGAGCCAGGGTTGTGGCAAAGGGGAGAGTGATTTTGTGGCACATGGCTGACCCTGTAGAAGAACTACAACAAGAAAGGTGGGGAACTCCTCCAGGCCCTGTCCATACGGAGAGTACAAACTATCAGTTCTACCAGCAGCAGATAACTTCAGCAAAGTATACCATGAGGAAGAAGAGAGAGAGCGACAAGATGAGTTTCACTTTATATGGAGGCCGGGGAAACCAGCAAGATGCCCAGTGACCAATACCAGGGAAAACTCTGCACAGGCCAATGAGAACTCAGGGAACAACCAGGAACCTGCATGCCAACCACTTCCTCTGTCACCACCACAAGGACGTGTGAGTTCTCCCCTAGGTCAGACACACTCATAAACAAGAAAGAGGGATACATACAAAAGAGGGGAGAAACAGCCCCAATTACAAGATTAACCTTGGATTGGGTTGAAGAATAGTCAAAGAAGACTGATCTCAGCTGAAAAAAATTAAACTTGCAAAGACTGCCAAACCCTTTTTAAATTGAGCTATCATTCTCATACAATAAAACATGTCCATTTAAAGTCTACGTCTCGATGAGCTTTGACAAAAGGGTAAGTTCATGTAACCACAATCACCACAATCAAGATACAGAACATTTTCACCATCCTCAAGCATTTCCTCAAGTTCCCATTTGGTCAGTTCTCATCAGCTCCAACACCAGACTGCCACTGATTTGCTTTCTGTCAATATAGATTAGTTTTGTCTGTCAAGAACTTTGGAAAAATGGAACCACACAATACAGATGATTTTGATTCTTGCTTCTTTCACTCATGATGTTTTTAAATCATCCAATTTGTTATGTGTATTTGTAGTTGATTTCTTTCCATTGTTGTTTTTTGTTTGAGTTGGAGGTCTCACTCTGTCATCCAGGCTAAAGTGCAGTGGTACAATCATGGTTCATGGTAGACTCGACTTCCTGGACTCCAGTGATCCTTCCTCCTGAGCCTCCTGAGTAGGTGGGACTACAGGCATGCACCACTACAACCGGTTGATTTTTAAATTTTTTTGTAGAGACAAGGTCTCCCTATATTGCCTAGGCTTGTCTTGAACTGCTGGGCTCAAGCAATCTTCCCACCTTGGCATCCCACAGTGGTGGGTTTACAGGCATGCACCACCACACCCCGTTAATATTTTTTTTTTTTTTGAGTTGGAATCTCACTCTATCACCTGTTCTGGAGTGCAGTGGCACACTCAGGGTCACCCCAGCATTGACCTGCCGGGCTCAAGCAATCCTGCCTCAGCCTTTCAAGTAGCCAGAACAACAGGCGTACGCTGCCATGTCTGGCTAATTTTTTTTTTTTTTTTTTT
>NW_007082648.1:20994-26070 GCF_000164805.1 Carlito syrichta
TTATTTGAGAGATGAGGTCTCACCAAGTTGCCCAGGTGGGTCTCGAACCCACAGGCTCAGGCAATCCACTCACCTCAGCCTCTCAAAGGCGCGGGATTACAGGCTGAGCCACGGAGCCCGGCTTAATTTTTTATTTATTGTAGAGACGAGGTATCACCACATTGCCTGGGATGGTCTCGAACATGCAGCCTCAGGCAATCCACTAGTCTCAGCCTCCCAAAGTGCTGGGATTACAGGCATGAGCCACCATGTCTGGCCTATTTTTTTTTTTTTTTTTTTGAGTTAGAGTCTCACTCCATCGCCCAGGCTGGAGTGCAGTGGCACGCTCAGATCCACCCCAGCATCAACCTGCTGGACTCAGGCAATCCTTCCACCTCAGCCTTCCAAGTAGCCAGAACTACAGGCACACGCTGCCATACCACACCTGGCTAATCTTTTTATTTTACTATAGAGACGAGGTTTCACCAAGTTGCCCAGGCTGGTCTCAAACCCCTGGTCTCAGGCAATCCTCTCGTCTCAGCCCTTCAAAGTGCTGGGATTACAGGTAGGAGCCACCACACCCGGTCTGTTTCCTTTTTATTGCTGAATAGTAGTCTATGTTATGGATATACTACAATTTATTTATTCATTTATCTGTTGATGGGCACTAGGTTGTTTACAGTTTTACACCATTATGAATAAAACTTCTGTAAACATCTATGTACAAGTCCTTTTGTGGACATATGTTTTCATTCTCTTGAGTAAAACCCTAGGAATGAAACTGCTGAGTCATATGGTAAGTGTATATTTAACTTTAGAAGAAATTGCCAAACTTTTTTTTAAGCTGGTTGTGAGATACTACATATGAGTTCCAACTACTCCACAACCTTAACAATACCAAGTACTGATAGTGTGATTAAATCGATCATTCTAGTAAATATGTAATGGGATCTCGTTGTAGTTTTAATTTGTGCTTCCCTGATGACTAATGATGTTAACCATTTTGTCATTAACTATGAACTATACATATATCTTCTTTTGTGAAGTGTCTGTTCAAATATCATGTCCATATTTTACTGGATTGTTAGTGTTTTTAATGTTGAGATATAGAAATTATTTATATATTCTAGATATAAGTTCTTTGTACATATATGTATTACAAAAATTTTCTCCTTATTAGTGGTGAATTTTAAAGAGCAGAAGCTATTAATTTTGATGATCTTAAATTTATTATTTTTCTTTTATAGTTGATTGGAAAAGGGACCCCCCAAAATGAAATTTACTTATAAAAAATTGTTTGTTTATTCTTATATGTCTAAACTTCAGTCACCTTCAAAGTACTCTCTACTTGATGCAATACAATTATCGAGACACTTTTTCTACTGCTCAAAACAGTTTTTGAACTCACCAATTTTGATGCCTTTTGGTGTTTTTGCCATTTTTTTGCTTTACTTCTTCCATATTGGCAAAACGTTTACCTTTGAGGACTTTTTGCATTGGGGAAACAAAAAAAGTCACTTGGGTGAATATGAGATTGGGTGAATAGGGAGGGTGAAGTGCAGGGATCATGCCATTTTTGACCAAAAACTGCTGAACACTCAGTATGGTGTGGGCAGGTGCATTGTCATGGAGGAAGAACCAGTCACCTCTTGCCATAATTCAGGACTTTCATCTGTGAATAGTAATGCAACCTTCTCAAAACTTTCAGATAAAAACCCATGGGTTCCTAGAACACTTACCTAGTGGGAGAAACCTGTACTACAAGGGGCTCACCCCCCAAAAAGATAAATCTATTCTTTTTGGGTCTCCTCTCATATTTCTCCATATTAATGGTGTACAATTAGAAATTGCAATTTTAAAATACTTCAAGAAACACGAAATACCCAGAAATATATATATATATTTTTAGTCAGAATTGCACTCTGTCTTTCAGGCAGGAGTGCCATGGAACAACCATGGCTCACTGCAACTTCAACCTCCTGGACTCAGGTAATCCTTTGGCCTCTGCCTCCTGAGTAGCTGGGACTACAGGCACACAACACCATGCCCAGCTAATGTTTTGATGTTTTTGTAGAGATGAGGTCTCACTGTGTTGCCCAGGCTGGTTTCAAACTTCTGACTCAGGCAATCCTCGTGCCTTGACCTCCCAAAGTGCTGGGATTACAGGCATGAGCCATCACATCTGGCAAAAACAATTCTAACATAATATGTGCATTACTTGTACACAAGAACTATAAAATAGCACTGAGAAAAGTGTATAAGGCCTGAAAAAGAGAGAAAGATATACCATGTTCATGGATTGGAAGGTGTCGCGTCTACCTGAGTTTCTGATAGTTTCAATGAAATTCCAACCAAAATTCCAGCAATCTTTTTTAAATAGAAATTTACAAGCTGATTCTAAAATATATATGAAACTGCAAAGGCCCTAGAAAAGTCAAAATAATTTTTAATAGAAAGAACAAAGTTTGAAGACTTGCACTAACTGATATCAAGACTTACATCAAGACTTACTCTAAAGCCAAAGTAATATACTGTCTGATATTGGCACATTAGATCAGTGAAACAGAATAGAGAGCCCAGATATAGACCTATGCATTTATTCATATAGGAAAAAAAATCTTGAATTTTATGTCACACTATATAAAAAACTAACTCAAAATAGATAGTAGGTGCAAACATAAAAGCAAAACTATAAAAATTCTAGAGGAAAATGTAGGAAAAATCTTCATAATATGGGAATAGGCAAAAATATCTGAATACACAAACAGCAAAATGAACTTCCCACACATACCTTCAGTTAAAATGGAGGCTTATGGGCCAGGCATGGTGGCTCACACCTGCAATCCCAGCACTTTGGGAGGCAGAGGCGAAAAGATTGCCTGAGCCCAGGGGTTCAAGACCAGCCTGGGCAACTTGGCAAGACCTCATCTCTACAATAAATAAATAAATAATTAGCCAGGTGTGTTGGCACATGCTTGTAGTTCCAGCTACTTAGAAGGCTGAGGTAGAAGAACTGCCTGAGCCCAACAGGGGGAGGCTGCAGTGGCCGTGATTGTGCCACTGTACTCCAGCCTGGGCAACAGAGTGAGAGTCCAACTAAAAGTAAATAAATAAAATATGATAAAATGGAGGTTTATGAAGAAATTTAGATTTATTACAGCAACAAAGAAGTAATTTTTAAAAATCATATGTATTATTATATGAGTAAGTCTCAACCCTATCACAGTTTACTAGAGAAGATTTCCAAATGGACTTTACTGCTGCCTCTATGGAAGGGGCTACTCTTTTGGGGTATACCCTTATAGTCCTTAATGTGTCCCTTTAGAAGTTCTTGTGTCTAGACACTCACCTTTGTCTCTTCAGAAGCAAGAGGGAAATATATAGATACTATTTCCTATCATGGAAACTCAGCATCCTCAGCCATGATCTCTTGGGCTAAGGACTGCCTGGTACTTGGAGTCGTCAGCAGGAGACATGGTCAGCCCATATATATGCCCATCTCCTTAGTCAAACATCAGCCTCATTCCTGGTCAATCATGGCCATGCCATGCCACTCCACTCCTATGATACTCTAAATTTCTTGCAACTCACCAAAAAAAGGTCAGGCTTTTTATCGTTTTCCATGCTCTTTCCTTTACTTTCAAATTCTTTCCTTCCTTCCTTTTCTACCTGGCTCATCTATCACTCCTGCTTCAACTGCTTCCACCCGCTCAAGTCAAGTGTCTCCCTCTTCCAGTCTCTGGGAGATCTCTGTGGATGCTCTCCTGGTATGTATCAAATATATTTTTATTATCTATTGCCTATTTCTCTCTACCCCTAGACTGTCTAACTCCCCAGAGCAGAACTACCTAGAGTCATCTTTGTATATTCCCCCAATTATTTTCGTCACCAGCCACAACACACACACACACACACACACACACACACACACACACACACACACACTACCTGGTGCAGAGTAAGAGCGCAAAGTCTAATAAATGAATGAAATAAGTTCTGCCTTTGCCAGCAAGACCCTCTTGCTGACCCTCTCAAGTCATAAGAAATAAATTAAATGCATAAATAACAGTCACTAGTTTTAAAATTAAATTCAGCTAAAAGAAACATAAAAAGCACTTTGTCTTAATCAGAGAGTTCTAATCTTCGTACACAAAGCAACAAAATTAGCCATTACAACTGAAAAATGAAGCATATTTAACATGGAAACTCAGTGTCCTCAGCCTTGATCTGTTGGGCTGAGGACTGCCAGGTCCTTGGAGTCCTCAGCAGAAGACATGTTCAGCTCATATATATGACCATTTTCTTAGTCAGATATCAGTCTCTAGTCTCTCTAAATAACATCTTATGCCAGAGCATAGCATTCTCATTACACTTAGAGCTCGAGTCTTTGACTCCTGGACCAGAGACAAAATAATAATAGCAATTATTACTATGTAGGGAAACCAGGTTCTGAATTCCCTGATATATACATATATCATATATATATAAATATTCACTGATTTTATCTTCTCAACCTTATGAGGTAGGTATTTTAATCTCTATTTTACAGATAAAAAAAGAAATGCTCTAACAATCCGAGATTCAATCTCAGGCCTGACTTCAAAGCTTGCACTCTTATTCACTGAATACTGCTGTCTTTCCACTGGCCTCCAAGCTCTGACATGGTGAAAGCTGTAACCATCATTTCCAATGTTGTGTCCTCAGCATTTCACCAGTGCGTGGCATGCATCTGCTAGATGTTGTTAAATGTAATCCTGTTGAGGATATTTAGAGATGAATATCCTCTGATATTCCTGATATATATTACCGCCCAGTCACTTGACATTTTTTACTCCCTCTTACCAAAAATTAAAGGTCTGGTTCTACCCAATCCTAGGCATTTAACATCCAGAAACACAGAGAAGACCATGTGTATCAAAGGGCAGTTTTCCAAGTAGGAGAGTTCCAACACTTTTCTGAACAGCCTTGACAGCAGTGTAGCAAAAGGTTCCAGCTGGTAAGAGCAGACTTCTACCCTGGGGGTAACTCAAGTTCCAAAGGGAATAGACGTGGGAGGGAAGTTAAAGACACCCCCCCCATCCCTCTCTCACCCCCCCA